>NC_142933.1:4100552-4113109 GCF_046866305.1 Octopus bimaculoides | reverse complement strand
TCTAGGATCTATACTATATTTTATGGGGTTGGACGGGCCGAAGTTCCGTTGCTTCGTCTCTAAATTCTTACATACATACCAATTAGTTTCGAGTGCATGATCCATGCAAGCCTTAACCTCAGATAAATTAATTCCTCCATCCTGTGATCCCTGTAGAAGCAGCTCCAACTCGACGCCATTAGAATGAACGTTGGTTTTCATTACACTTTATGGATTTCGTATTTGCAGTTATTCTTGTTATTGTTATGTGGTCATCATTATTACTCTTAATTTTGTTGCTGTCATTCATGTTGCTGTTATTTCGTTGCTGTTCATGTTAATGTTGTTCTTCTTATGTTTTCGTTATTATTATTACTACACGAAAACTATTACATGCGTTTTTAATTAGCAAAGATGTTATCCTGAGGTTTGGTGACATCAAGTCGCATAATATTTCAAGAATGGTTATTAAAATCCTTGCATAGTATAAGGGAGCATAGAAGCTGCAATAGAAGTCTTTGTTCCAATATACTTTAGACAGCTAACTGCCAATATGGATGTGGTGCTGGATCTACGGACCACCCGGAAATTGGTATTTAGTTGATGTTTTGATTATAATGAGTGGCGATATGGGTTCAGGCATTACGCTATGAGTTCGAATCCTACCATCGCTTGCGGATATAATAAAGATCAGTTCATTCGTGGTGAGCAAAACTAGTGAAAAATATGCAACTAGTTTAAAATTGAACCGCACTCTATCAGCTGACTTCTGTCATTGCCCTCAAAGCAGCTTGTAGGCTAGAACAGAAGAGAACTTTTAAGTACATAGATCTCTTAACGAAACCACCAAACAAAGTGACTGTCTACCTATCTACCTATCTATCTATATATCTATCTATCTATCTATCTATCTATCTATCTATCTATCTATCTATCTATCTATCTATCTATTTATCTATCTATTTATATATATACATATATATATATATATATATATATATATATATATATATATATATATATATATATATATATATATATATATATATATATATATATATATGTATATGTATATATATATATATATATATATATATATATATATATATATATATATATACATACATACAAATATATTCTTTTATTCTTTTGTTTGTTTCAGAAATTGTCACTATGGCCATGCTGGAACACCACATTTTAGTCGGAGAAATCGACCCTTGAACTTATTCTTTGTAAGTTTACTCTATTGGTCTATTCGGCCGAACTGCTAAGTTACGGGAGCGTAAACATACCAACACCGGTTGTCAAGCGATACTGGTGGACAAGCAAAGACACAAACACACACATATATACAAACATACATACTTATATATATATATATATATGTATATATATATATATATATATATATATATATATATATATATATATATATATATATATATATATATATATATATATATATATATATATATATATGTATGTATGTATGTATGTATGTATGTATGTATGTATGTATATATATACGACGGGCTTCTTTCAATTGCTGTCAACCAAATCCACTCACAAGGCTTTGGTCGGCACGATGCAATAATAGAATACACTTACCCAAAGTGCCACGCAGCGGGACTGATCCTGGAATCATGTGGTTGGGAGGCAAGCTGCTTTATTTCATGAAAATTGGCCATAAAGGCCTTATACAGAAAAAGGGAAGCTGCGGGCTGGACATAGACATAATGTTATGTGGAAAAAAAATTATGATTAATGAATAAATGAGGGTGGGGGACAAGCAGCGCCCGCCGCCTGTCTGATCCCCGAAAACATTGTTCTCTCATACTGTTCGTTATGTTCATTGCTACAAAAAGGAGACATTACGCCTCTTTGTTTGAAACAAAATGTGGTTTCAAACTCCTCAATTCATAACATTGAGGCTTTTCAACTTTTCATCCATATTCCTCCCCAGCAACGCTTGTGACCACATCTCCCGCCTACACCCACGCCTCTTTTAAGCTCTCATCGAGTGGCGTGTCGGCGTCTGCCCGCCACAAGCCATATTTCTCATTAAGCCCCTCCAACCTTTGCCTCACGGTCAACGTTATAACCTCCACAACTATCTGCGGAGGCCATTCGGGATCACTTGTGCAGGTCAAAGTTGCTCCCTTCTGGTGCTTTTCCAGCTCTTCCTCCACCTCTCCGCCTCTGTAGAAGAAGACCAATATTTATTCTTCTTCCGGGGACGGGATAGGTGCAATTCCACCCGACAATGGTTCAACGTCCGTCCGCGGCTCAACCGTCGGCATACCATTTTTTCCTTTTTCTCCTTTTCTTTTTTTCGGTGGGAGGGGGTTCAGTAAAAACAATTCTCATTAGAAAAAATTCTTACGTTGCAGATACGCCCCCTAAGAATTTCCAACGAAACCAACGTAACCAAAGGCGAACAAAATTGCCCCGAGACCAGTGGAGATAACTTACTTAGTGAAAAATAACAATAAAATACAAGTAACGCACCCCCATTGTGCCCCAGAAACAAAATTTGTACTAGCTTCAGGTTGCACTGCTAATATCTTTTCGTAGACTTAATCCACATCAAAGTTACATTTAGCTGTGTTGTCACTATGACCCGAGGAAGCACTCTGATTCGCACATGCGCCGTGCAGCGGGAGACAGGCTTCTTACCACACTGCCACGCCTGCACCTATATGCATGTGCGTATATATATGTGTATATATATATATATATATATATATATATATATATATATATATATATATATATATATATATATATATATATATATATATATATATATATATATATATATATATATATATATATATATATATATATATATATATATATATATACATACATACATACATTAATACATACAGATACATAGATACACATATGTGTAAATATATACCTTAATGTCGTTTAGCCTAAAAGCTGTGGCCATGCTGGAGAAATGCGAGTAACATGACCTTGTAAATGGTCATTCTTATGTGGGTAGTTTTGGGCTGTCAAGGAGATTAATATTGCTCCCCTCTTTTGCGTTTCTTGTCGTGGTGTAGGTTCCTATGAGATCGTGGAGACACCGATTTGAAGTGATTTGAGATCTTTGTTCGTCGATTCATTAGAATTTCCAATTTTGGCGAAGGAACTGTTTTACTTTAGGTGCTGCCGTCATTGAACCGGTTGTGCTGCTCATTTATTTGTTTTTTTCCCCACAGTATCATCTCCAAAGACCTTCAGAATCTCCTTGATAGTCTGGGCTTGAGTATCACCAGGTTTTGGCAGAACGTTATACAATACCTTTGCACAATGTGCTCACTCAAATGAAAAGTCGATACAGTTAATGACTATTTACTGATTTAAATTCGTGATTCATATGTATAATATAAATAATAGAAGGATATTGAGATTCAATCCATAGTGAGGGTTGCTAGTACCATGTACAGAATCGCTGTATATAAACACGTTTGTGCCTGATAACTCCCACCCTGTATCTCTTTTGTCTTCGTCTTATGATGTACACCCATATAAACGTGTGCGTGTGTGTATACGGGTATATGCATTTGTATAAAAATATATAAAGGGAATATCCTTTTGAACGAATGATATAAACTTCGTTCCAGAACAAAATATATATCGTCACCTAATGAATATATATATAATAAAACTGTAACAATTTTCCTTAAAGCAATCTGAAGTGCAACCATTACAGTATAGTGAGAGCGTTCGAAATGGCTCGCTTTGAAATTTCATGGATCAATATTTAATCCAACACAGCCTTGGGAAAGCAAAATATATTTAAACGAAATTTAGTGGATTTATATTTATGGAACACTTTCCTAGTGACAAAAATCTTTGCCCGATATAACAATACTAGTCGGCTCCGGTTTCTCTTTTTTTTACATTTGTGCTCACGTTGTCGCAATAATTAAGTATATTTCTTCTCTAATTTTCCTGAATTCTCGGTAACTATAAGAAACGTCTCGGGGCCTGTACTACTTCTTTTGCAAAAATAAGGAAATAAATGAAATAAAAATGTGATGATCATATTTTTAAAATAGTAAGAAAGCAACAACTTTAGTCGTCTTTTTATAATGCTAATAATAATTAGAAAATTTCTTTTCTATTTTAAATAGTTTTAGTTCTAATTTTATATACAATTAATGTCATGAATGTATTACAAATTTAGCAAATTCTTGTTTTTGTTTTTATTTCCTCATGTCACGACAATAAATGTTTTCTCTGCTTCTCATAAAACCATCAAATATAATGGCTTTTTGTGATGTGTGTTTGGGAACCGAATACGTAATTATAAAACAACATCTACACAAGATATTCTAAAACTTTCTATTGTAGTCTTCTGAAAGCTAGAAAAGAAAAGAAAGGAAGACGTCTTTTGTGTAGCATCTGAAAGATACACAGTTCGCTTCTCGTTCACAGTGGTAACAGAAGCTGAGGAGAGTCAAATATATTCTAAATATCTGAAATTATTTACATACAAACCTTTACAATATAACATTCTACTTTAGATCTTCCAAAAGTTTTGGTGTCATACTTTTGCCGTAATTTCAATATTGACTCTGTAAAGATGCTCAAAGAGAATTAAATCTAAAATATAATCTCCCAGACTTATAGAAACAATGCAATTGATATTTATTTTGTGGATTATAAAGAAGTACGAAATTACAGAGGTTATAAATGAAGGCATTTTGGATGAAGTATTTTTGAGTATGGATGTGACGAAGAAATATCGCTAACGGACAGGGTAGTGGCGCATCAGATGTTGAAAAGTTCCCTCGTAATGAATAATTGATCCACATAGTACCTTTCAAATTGACATAGAAGGAGCGCAGAACAGTAGTATAGCGAATGTTGCAGCATATCGATTAAGTTTCATTAGATATCAGCAATCAAGATCAATATATTCGGTAACTACTGTCGGATGTTTTTATTTATCCTCAGAAGTGCGAGCAATATCAATGGGATTCTCACGGATCATATAAAACCGGGTACCTTTTTTATGTAAAGGATGAAATTCATCATCCATAAAACTTTCAAAGGTCTCCGTCTCAAGATCGGGTCCCTGGACTTAATGGCTCGAACAAACCTGGACTATTTAAAAGAAAATATCAAGTAGTCGTAAGAAGTTAAAGCCTAAACAGCTGCCAAATAATTATGTTGTAATATTGTTCAGTTTTTGTGCAGATATCAATCGAGCTTTTTACTACTAAAGATGGCAGTGCGTGCAATGGGCAGAATATTGCTGTTATTTTCATATCATACGATGCTGGAGAACAATTTCCATTAGTGAGATAGACACCAAAGTTAGTATCTATTACTACGATTTATTAAGACTATATGTATCTATTACTTTGTATCAATCCCGTTTATATGTATATAGCCAACCCCTTAGAATTATAGACATTATATGTATCTATTGCACGTTATAGAAATAGACATTGCAGGTATATGTTTGAATTTAAAAACAACAAAAAAGAAAAGGCGTTATACGAAATAGTCATGTGTGTATCTAGAGATACTCATAACTCACAACGCACAATTGTACAGGATGTTACATTGAATAACCCTTTCTAATAAGGGCACACGGCTTGACATTTATTTGGCGAAGGGACAGTTTATATATTGCTGTCGGCAATTTATAGTTTATGGGTGAAAGGACTTATAAACTTTTTGGTTATTTCGTCAAGTTATAATGTAGCTGATAAAGAAGGTTTAATGGACTACTGTAATTTATATCATTTATATATCTGGATAATAGAGATTATATTTTATTAGTAAGGTGGACTTAATGATAAATTTAATGATTAGTGTGTGTAATTGAATATGGTTTTGTAAGGTGTACATGTCGGCCGTCACTATTGTTGATCCCAGTACTTCTCTGGTACTTAATTTATGCACCCGATAGGATGAAAGCTAATTCGACTTCGGCGGAATTCGAACTCAAATGCAAAGTTGATATAATCTGCAAGGAACAATAATTTGATGCTTCTGGTCCTCTAAATATTTACTGATCTGTCAATTAGTCTATAATTATAAAGGGCAACAGTAAATGAACTTCTATACCTATTTCGGTCACCCCCGCTTCTTGATGACATTCGCTATGAAGCTGACGAGACATTACAGCAAGACAAAAGAAGAAGAAGAAAAACAAAAATTCTCATCAAGATCCACTCCACGGTATTGTAAGCACATAGATGCAAAACGATGTGCAAAAATAAAAAAAATATTACTCGAATACCTAAGATTAGCTGTTTGTTCTTCTATATATATATATATATATATATATATGTATGTGTGTGTGTGTGTGTGTGTGTGTGTGTGTGTGTGTGTGTGTGTGTGTGTGTGTCTGTGTGTGTGTATGTGTATGTGTGTGTGTGTGTGTGTGTGTCCTGCAGAACGAATTGTGTTCTAAGGCTTTCCTTCTGACTTTTTTACGTAGTGAATTCAAATACCGACGGGGCTGACCTAAATAATTTTCATTATTTCTTGGTTGTTAAAATAAGTACTAGTTGAACACTGGGGTGATTATAATCAACGTTCTGCCCATCAAAACTGCTGCCCTTGTACCAGCAATTAAAAAGAATTATTAGAAAGGGTGTAGATGATTTCATCGACCCCCAGTATTTGCTTGGTAATTTATTTTATCGATCCTATAATTATCAAAGGTAAAGTCAACGTCGGCAGGATTTGAAGGAGGCACAATGCTATCTTCATTGCAGCAAAATAAATTACAATAACTTTAACAACAACGACAGAAAACGAATCACTGAATCTTCAGCATCTCCGTTATTTCTCCTCTATTCATGATCTGCGGCTATCTTAAAACATGTGCTTATTTAAAATCATTAATTCTCGTTTATTTTCTTTATAACATTAAATGATAGTCTGAGAGAAGAAAAATGAGTTTATTACAAGCAAAGAGAGAACTGTCGTGAACATCACCAATAAACAGGATGAGAGTTAAAGATAGAAGTTATTTTAAGATAGTTAAAGTTAGGTTCTTGTAATTGATGGTTAGTGTTTCAATCAGGCTATCGTTTTTATCGATTTCATTCAGAATGGATAACCTAAAGTAATATTCTTGACACGTTGGCGAAGAAATAATTGAAAACGATAAAGTCTGAGTAGTTAAAAAATATAACAAAAACTATGTGTGTGCGCACGCATACATACACACTCAAGCACTCACATATATTTATATATGCCCCATACATACGCACATATACAGAAATGCGCAGAAACACAAACATCTACACATACAAACAGACACACAGTCGCACATATACAAACGTACCCATACACGCATACGCAGAGACACAAGCTTCCACATATACATCCAAGAAAAGACACATACACAAACGCACTCATACACGCATATATATTTGTATATGTATTTTTATATGTATGTATAATTTTAACTCAAAACGATTTTCCGCGAACAAGAACAAAATGGAAAAACAAGAAACACGAAAACAATAATTAATCCGGGAAATGAAAACACATTTAATCTTGCAGTAAAGAAAACATGAATACATATATACATATTTGAAATTACATACAAACACCCACACGCACATATGTATATATGTATATATATATACACATATATATACACAAACACATATATACATACATATGTACATATTTACGTAGATTCATATCTACATATATGCATGAATACAAACATATATATATGCATATATACATATAGAGATGTACATAAACATACCAACATCCTTTCAAATATATGCATATAAACGTCTATATGATGTGGGTGTTTATACATATAGAGAGAGTGAGGGAATGAGTGAAGCTAGATTGAGATTGTACAGCGCATGCGTCTGGCAACAAACTGATTTACTTTCGACCTAGGTAGATACATCACCTCCACTTCGTAACAGCTCAGGTCACAAACGCCATAGTCAAATTTCTAACAATCTGTTTCATACACTCAATTCGATATTGTTATTTTTATTTTCACTCGTTTTTTTACTCGAATCAATTCCGATAGTAGAGTTTGTATTTGATAATATTCATACAACCATAATAGACTAAGCTTAACACAACTAAATTAGGTCATCTTGTTAGAAGTATATTTATTTTTCTTATTATAAAGCAATTATCGACATTAAAACACATACGGGAAAACATCCTACCGGTTGAAAACAGCAGAAAATTGTTAACGACAAGTAGTGAAGCATTTTTGGCTACGAATCTCAGCTGCTTTGCCTGCAGTTTAGATGTTCGAACAATAAGAATAAGTAAGGTTTCGCACCGACGAGCATTCTTCATAAAATTGTGTCATCATAAACTGCACAAACGCAGGGGATATATTTTCGTGTGTGTTTGTGTGTGTGAGAGAGTGCGTGTGCATGTAAGTGTGTCTGTGCGAGTTTATCTGTGTGTGCGTGTGTGTGTGCGCGAGTGTGTGTGCGTGCGAGTGTGTGTGCGTGTGCATCTAAGTGCGTGTGTCTGCGTGTGTGTGTATGCGGGTGTGTGTGCGTGTGCATGTGCATGTGTGTGTGTGTGTGTTCATGTTTGTGCGCGTATGTATGCGTGTGTGTAACTGCGTGTGTGTATCTGCGTGTGTGTTGTGTGTGTATCTGTATGTCTTCATGCCTGTTGAACCTCAGAAGGGTCATTACGTCCATTATAAGCACACGCATTTTTTCTATTTCTCTTTATATTTATTTTCCCAGCTAGTTAAACATTTAACTAATTAACTAATCGATTGTCATTAATCATTCACTGAATCAATCAACTAAGTTTTGTTAAAGTTCTTTAAACACTATTGCCGAACTCATCAATAACATTTCAATTCTAATCCAAGTCTGCCTTTGGTCAGCTTGCCTGGCTCTTCCAAGGTACAACTGAATATGTTTTAATATACGAGTTCATATCAACCTAACTCAAAGTTAATGTGTTAGCTTTCGTACATTTTGTGCAAAAGCTATCACATAGATACTAGCATATAGATCTACATTATCGATCATCATTGACTTTATACAAGTGATTGGTCTTATCACAACACACAATCTCATTTTTAGAACTTCTTAATATTTTAGTTTAACATAGAAAGGAATATAGTACATGTGGAATTTCATTTATCATTAAATCAAGGAGTCTCCCACAAAGTGGACCAGTTCTTTTTATGTTGTGTGGACAGTTGTATGTCTTGAATCCATAAATCTGGCTATCGCTTCATTTTCTGTCATAGACATGCGAGGCAGATTCAGGAGTAATAACTTCAGCAGAACATTCCCCTGTACTGTATCATGTTTATTGCTTGAAAAAACTTCAAAATGGTTCATCATAACAACGTTATTGGTGAACCTCAAGCTCATCACCATGCTTTCTCCCTTCATCGATGATTTAAGACGACAGGTGTTCTAAGCCGTCACATCCATTAATTATTTTGAGACCTCTAAAGATATGGAGAAGGCTTACGTGACTACGCCAGCACTTATCAATTACAAAAGAAATATTACATTTTTTATATTATTTACCTTTGACGGATATTTGTTCTCATCTTGTTTGTTGTTAACACAACGTTTCGGTTGATAGCCCTTCCAGCCTTCATCAGGTGTCTTTCGGAAATTTCGAACCTGAGAATACCTTAGGATTGAAAACCCAGGTTCGAAATTTCCCCAAGACACCTAATGAAGGCTGGAGTTTATATCAGCCGAAACGTTTGTTAACAACTAACAAGATGAAGACAAACATCAGTCAAATGTAAATAAAGTACATAATTCCTCATCTCTTAAATATAGAACTGAGCTAATGCTTGTCTTAAAATCTTAAAGGTTGTTCTCTGTATAGAATACTTTCTGGGTGAGTTTCTATTTGATATTCTTCGCAATTCGAGGTTAGCGTGCCTCTCAGGGACTTTGGCGAAGAATCAGCATTTACGTGACAAAAAATGTAATCAAAACACGATTCAGTAATATATTCTTAGATTGTTTCAAAATTAATTTTGGGTTATTCGGAGTCATCTTGCAGCCTGTATTCCAAAACACCTTCCTCAAAGATTCTACAGAACTGCAAAATTATCACAGCTTACGCCATATGGGTATAGCAGCTCCAGCAATGGATACAGAAAGTTTGCCAACGACTCGAATATTTTCTTTCCAAAGTATGGTTCCATAAGGACATATTCGTAATTCCAGAAATTTGTAAGATTTTGATGCTGTTTTCAGTACTGTACGCTTGTATGGTTTATAAACATGGAATTTGCATCGATTGAAAGCTTGAGCAATAATTTCGCAAATACCACTTACATGCTGCGAACCTATCAATGTCATAAACCCGGATGATCTCGAAAGGAAGTAAATCGTTTCTTTGTGCGTTATATGCAAATAGAGTGCTGATGGTGCTACGGCGTAGCAATGTAAATACTATTGGTCACGCATATAAAGTTAATGCTTTCTTTATACGGCAAATTTACTGCGGGATGACATCCGGGGAAAGCTTTCTGCTTAATGTGGAATATTAAAGATAACTTGAATGTCACAAATTAGGCGTGATAACTTCCCTCGAATCACCGAGAATGGGAGATACCGATATTTTGTCATAAGTGAGGGTGTGTGTATGCGTGTCCTGGTGTTGGTGTCTTGTGCATGTATCACTATTTCGCTGGTTTTAACAAACGATATTGAGCCAAAGGCGTCCCAACGTTCTCGATGAAACGAGGGCAATGAAGCAATACCGTACTGAACAAGTAAAAGCTATGCACATGAGTCACATAATGTTATTTCATAACTACTCACTAGACTTCTAGAATTACTATTCATGTCGTTAACAAGATGCACCATAATGGTAGCACAAGCGAGTTATATCAAGCTGCTGTTCACTCCATTGATTTCGTCTTTAGTATAATGTCAATATACATACATACATACATATACATACATACATACATACATACATACATATATATATATATATATATATATATATATATATATATATATATATATATGTGTGTGTGTGTGTGTGTGTGTGTGTGTGTGTGTGTGTGTGTGTATGTATGTATGTATGTGAATATACATATATAAATATGCAGGTCATGAATCAATGTTTCCGTACTAAATATTTCAGAAAAATTCGTCGATAAAATCATTAAAATAATTACAAGCTGCATCTCTTACTCACAGCTTTAATTTTCATTTTATTTATGCGAAAACGTTACCAACAGTTGAGATGATAAAATGGTAAAATTTCCAGAATAAATTATGAAAATAACATATCCAAATGTATGTATATATATATATATCAACTGTTAAGAGTTGATTTTAGACCTTGATCTTAGCCATAAGACTGATATATATATATATATATATATACATATATATATATATATATATATATATATATATATATATATATATATATATATATATATATATATATATATATATATATATATATATTTGAATGCTTGCTGTATGTTCGGATAAGTGTATTATACGTCCGACAATATAATCAGCAGGAGACATTGCAGCGCTGTTAGTATTCATGTATATGTTACGTGGTAAATATTCCAAATATCTGTTCATAGGTATTTAACGATTCGGTGATTTTGTCTGGAATTGGAAACGAATCACGAAAACGTCAGCTGCTGAGTCGCTTTACAGAGATATCTTGACAATTCTTTTATTTGAAATGTATTTGATGTATTCTTCAAGTGGTTAGCAACACTTGATGTAATTATAATATCTTTATAACATATATTAAATTCATTGTTTCTAACATAGGCACATATCCACAAACTTATGACGTGATTAATCGATTAAATTGATCTCGGGAACTAGTAGCTACATTCTTTTGTCAGCCGTAAATGGTAGAAAGAAATAAAGTACCAGTCAAACCGATCGACCGCCATATTGATATAAAATAATAATTGTGAGTTCAATGTAATCCAAATTTTGGTTAATCCAAGAATTTAAACTAAGCAATCAAGAGAGGTGCGTCACTCTGATAAATATTCTGAAGAATTTACATAAAATGTAAAATAAAAACAACATAAGTACACGTTAATTATTTGAGTAATAATATAATGAAGAAATAGAAAATGAATAACGTTTGAAAGACAGGAATTCGAAAAAGATTTATTGCTTTTGTAAAAGAAAGCAAGTGAAAAACAAAGCAAATATTATTATTACTGTTTGATTTGATATCAACTGCAAATTGATCAGGAATTGCTTGAGATTGAGGTTGATCACTTCTAATTCCATGAGATTTGGACAAACTAACAGATTTCTCTGTCTATCCTTTTGTCCAGAAATGAAGAATTTAATAAAACTGATGTCATTATATATACGTGAGCAACAAACTAATCAATTATCACAAGACTCCTGATTAAAATAATTATCATTGTTATCTGTATTACTTAACAAAACATCATCCCTACAAGGAGAAAGCTGCAATCGGATGTCGAATCCATGGCAGAACAGACTGTAAAATTTCTTGTATCATTGTTTTATTTTTATTTTTAAAAAATTTGGGTTGAATTTTAACGGGATTCGTTTGTTAGTTGAGCGATTGCA
>NC_142933.1:4080552-4090552 GCF_046866305.1 Octopus bimaculoides | reverse complement strand
TCTATTGTTGTTCTGGTGCCGTCTTTAAGTGCTACTGCTACTGTTGCTGCTGCGGATGATGATGATGATGATGATGATGATGATGATGATGACGATGACGACGACGATGATGATGATGATGATGATGGTGGTGATGATGATGATGATGATGATGACGGTGATGATGGTGATGATGACGATGATGATAATGATGATGATGGTGATGATGATGATGATGATGTTGATGATGATGATGATGATGACGATGATGACGATGATGCTGATGATGATAATGGTACCGCATCCTGGTACTTCTACTACTCCTGAGAATTTTTTTTTATTTTTCATAGTTGTCTTTTTTTTATGTTGTTTTCATTCGTGATAGTTGTGCTTTTGATGGAAGTGCACTTACTGCTCATATTGTTGTTGCTGCTGTTGTAGTTGTTGCTGTTGTTGGTTAAAGCCTACCTAGGTGTGCTGTTGATGTACAGTGAAATAGACGTGGTGACGACGATGTTGAGGGCGGTGCTGATTGCTGTCGCTGTTGTTGTTGTTGTTGTTGTTTAAATCGTACCTGGCTGATATGGATATCGATGGCGGAGGGATGCAGAGATGGTAACGTTTAGTCGCGGAGTGATTGTGCACTTATTGCAGTTGTTGCTAATTTTGCTGTTGCTGGTGGTCGTAGTGGCGTTGTTCCTGTAGGTGGTGTTGGTGGTGTAGTTGTTGGTGGTGGCGGTAGTGTTGATGGTAGTGTTGTTGTTGTTGGTGGTGGTGCTCGTGTTTGTTGTTGTTGTTGTGGTGGTGGTAGTGGTTTTGTTGGTGTTGGTGGTGGTGGTGGTGTTGGTGTTGTAGGTGGTGGTGGTTAGTGGTGGTTTTGTTGGTGTCGGTGGTGGCGTTGATGGTAGTGTTGTTGTTGTTGTTGGTGGTGGTGGTGCTGGTGTTTGTTGTTGTGGTGGTGGTGGTGTTATTGTTGGTGGGTTTGATAGTGTCGGTGGTGGCGTTGCTGGTGGTGTTGGTGGTGGTGCTGGTGGTGCCATTGGTTGTGGTGGTGGTGGTGGTGGTGGCGGTGGAAGTGGTGGTGGAAGTAGTAGTGTTCGTTCTGTTGTTACCGTTGTTCTTTTTATTGTTCCGTCTGTTGCTTGGGATTTTCAGACCTGAATTATTTTTTAACTTTTACTTTTACATGTTTCAGTCATCAGAGAGTGGCCATGCTGGAGCACCGCACACACTTACAACCGATGTTCTTGCTTCTGTTGTTGTTGCTAACAGTTTTCATTTGAGAAAGATCATTTAATTCTTCTTGCTGTTGTTGACGTCATCATCATCATCACCATCATCATCATCAGCTTCATCATTAGTGTTATTGTTGTTGTCGTTGTTTCTACGCTAAACTTTTCTGCCACGCCACCTCTCGCTCCCCATTCAAATTCCTCCAACGTCCACTTTGCCTTTCATCCTTTCGTGGTCGATAAATTAGGTACCAATGAGACACTGGTGTCGATGTAATCGACTGGCCACCTCCCCCGAATTTCAGACCTAGTGTCTATAGTAGAAGGGATTATTATTATTTTCATCATCGTCATCATCATCAAGGTAGCAGTTTTGCAGAATCATGAACACACCGGACAAAATGCTTGACGGCATCTCGTCCGGCTTTACATTCAGGGCTCAAACTCCACCGAGCTTGTCATTGCCTTTTACCTTTTCGTAGTTGTTAAAATAAGCACCAGCGAAGAACTGCGATTCATGTAATCGACTTGCCCCTCCCTTCAAAAACTGTTGGCCCTTTACCAAAATGGGAAACCATTCTTATTGTTGTTTTAGTTAATATTCTTGCTTTTGTTATTCTTGCTATTGCTGCTGCTGCTGTTGTGGTTGTTGTTGTTGTTGCTGCTGCTGCTGTTGGCGCAGGTGGTGGGTGATATTTCACCGATCGTAGTCACAGCAGTGTTGTTGGTCTTAGATTGGTGCTGTCGACGGCTGCGTCGCTAGTCACGTCGGACATGCGCTGGTATGGTTGTTTCTTTGCCAGTGTTGCTAATGCTGGTGTGGATGCTAGAGGTTGCATCAGTAGTAGTAGTAATAGTAATAGTAGTAGTAGTGGTGGTAGTAGTAGTAGTAGTAGTAGTAGTAGTAGTAGTAGTAGTAGTAGTAGTAGTAGTAGTGGGATGTTGTGGTTGTGGTTGTGGTGGTGGTAACACAGCTTTTGTTTCTGCTTGTTGTGGTTTAAACAGGATTACAGTATTGATATAGCTGAAATATTGAAGACTGACAGCTTTCAAATATTATAATGATTTTTGCTTTTAATGTAACAAAATGTAGTAGAAAAGGTTGAAGCTGCGCTGTTTTGCAGAGTGTAATAATGTAGTTTAATGGTGTATTGTATAATGTTCTGACTGTATTATAATAAAATAGACCGCTGTGTATGTAATATGCAGTGTATTTTTACTCCAGTCTAAACAGTAATAGAGACTAGACTGTTATACAGCTAAGTGTATTGCAGAGGAGGTCTTGTGGTGTAGTATTATGCAAAAGTATGGGGTAGTGGTAAAATGTAATGGAATACAATGCATTGTCGTCAAATAAACTATTGTGGTGTCGTGCGGGATTGTATCAGATGTTGTGTAATACTGTACAGTGTATATTGTAGTAGAGACGTGAATTTGGTGTAGTTAAGTGTGTTTTACAGCAGTGTATTGTAATGTAATAATTGCAGTACGGTGGACCGGTGGATGGAAGGCAGAATGTCTTAGTCGAATTGAATGATATGGTGGTGGTGGTGGGTGCATTGTGAAATATATTATAGTGGTGTCGACCCCCAGTCTATTGCAATAGAATCGAGGGATATCCTGCTACAATATATTATATTCGCAGTAAACCCAATATCGATCAAACAATCAGACGCCCTTATACATCGCTGATCACAATGCGTTTCCGTTTCTGTATTCATTGTGATATTCGTTTCTATCTTCACCCAAATTACTTAACTAGAACGCCTTCGTCGTGCAGGCCTTTTCAGTGACCTTTTTCTGATCCTTTGAATACCACTCAGTAACTGCTTGGGTCGAACTGATGTCTGTGAACCTCGTGAAAGATCCGGCTCAGTGGATAATTCACGTCGTTCATGTCGTTCACTCAACACCGTACTTCAAATTATTTCATTTTAATTATGTCCTTGTACTGATATGATTTGTATGGCCATTTCCATGGTCCTTTGCGTTGTAGATAATCGTACTTTTATTCTTTTCGAATATGTCCCTCTCTCACCTATGCATAAAACCTTAGGAGGGTAGTGCAATAAAAGAGTCAGACACGTGTGGTATTGTCTCTCTTTGATTTGAACATATCGTTGATTGAGATAAATGACTTCCCATTTTGCCCTTATTAGGGAGGTGAAATGTAGCAGAGTCTATTCGTTTCTACTCTAGGCACAAGACCCGAAGTTTATGAAGAAGGTGCTAGTCGATTAGATCGAACCTAGTACGTAACTGGTACTTAGTTTATCGACCCCGAAAGGATGAAAGTCAAAGTCGACTTCGGCGGAATTTGAACTCAGAACGTAACGGCAGACGAAATCCTGCTAAGCATTTCGCCTGGCTTGCTAAAGTTTCTGCCACCTTTTTAGGAGAATCTTGTTAACAGAAACGTTAACACGTTTTTGTTAGCAATACACATACACATTCATAACAAACACATAGGAGGTAGTAGAAACGTGTTAGCGTTTCTTATTTCTTTACTGCCCACAAGGGGCTAAACATAAAGGAGACAAACAAGGACAGACAAAGAGATTAAGTCGATTAAATCGACCCCAGTGCGTAACTGGTACTTAATTTATCGACCCCAAAATGATGAAGTCAAAGTGGACCTCGGCGGAATTTGAACTCAGAACGTAAAGACAAACGAAATATCGCTAAGCATTTCGTCCGGCGTGTTAACGTTTCTGCCAGCTCATGAAAGAGTGACGTGTTGTTATATAGAGTAATGTTGGAACGTATCGTAGTCAAATGTTCTGTAGCAAATGTAGGTGTTGTACAATGAAGTTTACCACAGATGTTTCCTACGGCGTATTTCATTAGAGTTCAGTTGTGGAACGTCGTGCTGTGTTGTGTAAGTTTAGATTAATAAAATGCAAAGTCCAGCTATATTCTTATACAGCGTTGACTTGCTGCTTAACACGGCATAATGCTGTTGTGCAACATATTGCAGTGTATTGTTGCAGAGAAAAGTCTAATATTGCATTGTAATTTATGTCAGTGCTTCTCAAAAACTATCTGATATGGTGTACCGGAAGTTTTTGTTTCCAATGTACCAGGTACCGCTAATATTTCTTAGTAATATTAATTTATACAAGAAACAATATATATAATGAATATAATAAAAGTTGACAATTTCTTTCATCTTTCATCTTATATTTATTTTGTAAACAAATAAATAAAATTATTACATAAGAATGTTATATACATTTCATAAATGTATAATAATGATTCTTTCTTTTCTGGAATCTCGCCGCGTACCGGTGCCGGTCCGCGGACCACCACTTTGAGTAGTATTGGTGTATTTCAAGTCGCATAGTGTTGATAATAGAGTGTAGGCTGATAGAACGCTTCCTAATACTGCATTGTCTTGGAGTGTAGAGTGAACCATGTGGCATATTCGTGTAGAGTTATGCACCTGCAACGTATTGTAGTAAAGTGATAATGTGTAGTACAGGGTAGTGACACTGTTGGAATGAGACGCTTTGCCGTTGCCATCTAGGCGCAAATGATTTTGCAACAGATCACTTGATATTTACCCTGATTTGGCAATAGTACATTTTGGTTCTGGGGCCAGACATACACACACGCGCACGCACGCACGCACACATCCGCAAACACACACACACACACACATACAGATTCATACAAACACATAGGCGTGTAGAGCAATGTAGGTGATACAGTGTAATACTATGTTGTTGTTAAGTGTATGGTTGCAGAATGATGTTGAATGTGCTGTATTACGATACATAATAGGTGCACATTCAGTTGTATAACAGTACATACTATGTGTAGTGCGGTGTTGTATACGAATTGAGTGTAATACACAACTCTACACTCTTGTGCATTGTTGTAGAGTGGTGAATTTGAAATAGTATGACGTAATAACCTAGTGTAAATCATATGTGCATTGCTGGATAGATATTGTACTTATGTTATACGTAGTTTATACTAAAGTACTGTGCCGTATATTGTATTCTGATGGAGTAATGTATATTGTCGACTGCTATGAAATAAGGCATGATGTAGTACCTCTTGGAAAACGGTTTACCGTGGTTCAAGTGCGGTACTCTGTTGAGGTGCCATTTATGACGGGAGCTAATATATGTTATTTAATTATATTCTCAGTCTCGATATTAGAATCCCATAAAATCATTGATTTACTAGATACATTCCAAGCAATATACTCGAAGACAATATCTCTCCGCTCATGTGTTGTTTGGAATATTTTAAAGAGTGACAAATATACCGTCATTTGTGTGTTTCTCGCTAACATAGCAGCGTTTTATAAGTTTGCCTTCCATTCTTTCCTGGGGATACAATAAAGTAATCATCAAGAACAGAAATCGACGAACTCCATAGCCATCTTCCCCCTCAATATTGTTGACCTTATGACAAAATTAAAAGTAATTATTATTATTATTATTATTATTATTATTATTATTATTATTATTATTATTACTATTATTACTATCATATACACGCAACAGAGGAGACTGTTGGAAAAGAACAAATCCTAACATCGGGCTACAATAAGTAGCCTTACATTCCAATAACAGATTATCTGCACTTGCCTTCCTTAATACTAAACTGAGGGGAGGTGACAACGAAACCCCTGGAAAATTCCTCATATAATATTAACTTTCCCTATTATAATATTCATAAGCATTTATTATTATTATTATATGGTTCCAAGCAGTGCTCTTTCCTGCAAATGCTCCACGTTTATTGCAGCCCCTATTTGTTCCACGTGCTTCTTGAGATTTTTGCTCACTGTTCCAAGGGCTCCGACAATTGTTGGTACCACTACCACCTTTTTAATCGACCATAACCGCTTAACTTCCCAAGCTAACCTATCATATCTATCGACTTTTCTTTCTTCGTTATCGCATACCTTGTTGTCAGCTGAGCATGCTATATCTAAGATCCAGCATCGTTTGTTTTCTTTCTCAATTAAGACTATGTCTGACTTCCTATTCTCTATCTCATGGTCGCACTGAATCATAAAATCCCATAGGACCTTTGCATTTCTATTTTCGACGATGCCTTCAGGTTTGTGGTCGTACCAAGGTTTTGCTCTGTCAAGTCCATACTTGTTGCAGAGTGTCCGACGGACAAGCCTGGCTATATTGTCGTGGCGTCTCTTATATTCCTTCTGGGCTAGTGGCGTACATTTGCTGGTAATGTTGTTGTTGTTGTTGTTGTTGTTGTTGTTATTATTATTATTATTATTATTATCATCATCATCTTAATCATTATCGTTTTTATGCATTTTTCTGGGTATGATGGAAAGTGTCAGCTCCCCATAGCGAACAGTCTAAGGTGACACTTGTTTTACTCGTCATGCTTCAGCCATGTTGATAGTTGAGTGCTGATACTTCCAAGTGCACCAATTATTATAGGTATCATGTCTATTCTCTTCATTGATATAAATCATGGAGACGAAGAAAAAAATGTTTCATAGCCCTATGCATCCGAATATAGAACGTAAATGCAACAATGTTACGGAGGCTTGTTGAATGCTTTCAGCAGAAATTACCCTATAATTTGAAGCCAAATGTCGTCAACAGATCTGAGCTGATGGTACGTACGCATGCGTCTCTGGCCAAGGAGTGTTCAAGAAGGCAAATAAGTAAATGTCTAAACTGGCTGCGTATATACTTCGAAAATAATCATCGGGAAATGAAAGAGTGACGATGTTGGCCTTTCGAACCTTATCGATTTTTTGAAAGAGAATATTTTGTCATTGCTGATTTAACATTTATCAACATGGGTCCGGGCGGAATATCTTTCCAGAAAATACAACCTCGCTCTGCATCTAAAGTGAGAAAACTAATTAAGCTTCGTTTATTTAATGACTTCATAAAAGTGATTATGATTATGACTTCATCCTGAACATTATCGTCATCACTAGAGTCATCCTCATCGCTACTCTTGACATGCCGTCATCGTCATCTTCATTATTCTCACCATCACTTTTGTCATCATCATCCTCGTTGTCGTCATCGTCATCGTCGTCATCATTGATGTCTACAACTACCAACGTTACTGCTGGACAAGTAGAATCAAATGGGTGTATTAATAGGGGACACAACACAATTGTTTGGTGAAGAGATGATGAGGAAAGAAAAGTAGAACGAAAGAAAGACAGAAAGAATGGAGATAATAGAGAAAGGAGGAGAATGAAAGAAGAGCGAAAGTAGGAAATAAAGAAGGAATGGAAGAGAGAGAGAGAGAGAGAGAGAGAGAGAGAAGAGAGAGAGAGTGAGAGAGAGAGAGAAGAAAGCAAGGCCAGACTTTTGCAGTGGATTAAATTGTCCATTAAAGACTTATCTTTGAATGAGTGACAAGCGAAGCTATTTCAGCCCAGCAGCTTGTCAATATTGTTCAGCAGGTTTCCGGAAGTTTCTGCCGCCATGACGTCACCAGCGTTCGGTAAGAGTGATGACGTCATAGCTGGTTAGAATTCTGTTTTTGACTTTCTTGATTGGACACAGCTAGAAAGCTATTTAGATCTGCAAACATCAACAAACGGATTACAACAACAATAAAATCTACAGCATTCAATAAGTAATATGGTTTAAAATTTTGGCACAACGCCAACAATTTCGAGGTGGGGATTGATCAACTGGGACTTATTTTAATCAACCTCGAAAGGATGAAAGGTAAAGACCACCTCGGCGGAATTTGAATTCCGTACGTAAAGTCGGACGAATGACGCTAAGCATTTTGTCCGGCACACAAATGGTTCTACCAGCTTGCCGCCCTATGTCATAAATAATATCAGGAACATATAGGAAGTAAACTTACAATGGCATACTCCAAATATGACCATCAACAACAACAAAAATAACAAAAATGTAGAACTGAAGTAACAACGATACGATTATTGGGAAACAATGTGACGTACAATCCGGCGCTGGAGCGGGTCAGTGGTGAAGTAGCCTACTAAAAATAGCAGTTAAACCTTAGTCAGACCACATACCACTGACTTCGCAAAAGAACTAAAAAGGCTAATGTAATAGAAAATTATTATTTGTAAATCTCTCAACGAGAGATATTCAGCAACAGTACTTTGGAGTAAAGATTGTTTGCCAACATAACAAGGCAGTCCTGGTTTAGGACAAATGTTGCTTTAGTTTAACCCAGGAGTCTTCGTCTCCAGCTAGGTATACGACACGATCTGTGTCCTTATAATATCGAACAAGGGTATCTAACCCCACCACCACCACCACTACCACTGCACTCAAATCGTAACAATATCTGTGTATCGCGAACCAATATCTGTGTATCGTGCTAACCAGGACTGCCATGTTATGCTAGCAAATAATGTTTACTCTAGACTAATGCAAGTTGGATATTAAGAACTATGGTGATATCAGGAACAGAATGTCTTTGATCTACTAGGTCTGTTATAAGACTAAACAATTATTTTCCTGGTTCTCAGTTGCTCGGGACTCACCATGTTGCTGCTCATGCATGCGCAAATTAGTGTAAAGATCTTTGTGAAAGATTTGTAATTCGTCAGAAATGCAAATTTCATCTCTTCTGTTGTACAATGAAGATAATATTCAGATTAGAACAGCAGACGCAGCAGACGCAGCAGAACTTGCCATAGCAACAGTGTTTTGGCATTTAATCCAAAGCTCAAACATTCCCAAAGGTTGGCCAATGTTCTGAGGGAAAATGTGGCTGCTGATTCTTGCAAGATAAGCCATGACGTATAGGTTTCTCTGTTTTCCTGTAGAGAAAGAATGTGGCACGAAAACTGATGATAACGAAGATGATGATGATGAGAAGGAGGAGGAGGAGGAGGAGGAGGAGGAGGATGACGACGAGGAGGGAGGAGGACGACGACGACTAGGAAAACAACCACAACAACAGCAAATAGTACTACTACTACTAATGCTGCTGCTACTGCTACTACCACTCCAACGATAACGATAGCGGCTGTTTTGGTTGTGGCGATTATAAAGTCAATCTCGGTGTGGTTTGAAATTGCCAGAAGCAGTACTCTCTTCATTTTCTCACTGCCGTGTTCATGTAGTACTAAATATCCCTGAAAGTCAACCTTATTATTTCCAGAGCAAAGAAGAAACAAGGTTATACATTGCTCTAGCTCTATTTATTTATATGTGATGGTCACAACCGGCATCACAATGACTGTATACTTATCCGTTAAGCTACTGCTTCGGCTAATTAACAAGTATACTGTCACAGCTACAATTCACTGTACATTTATAGTTTCCTGTTGCTCCTGCCGTTTACCATGAAGAAACAGATAATACAGGTCTATCAAATTCAATATAACATACATGGTGGAATTATTAATATTATATTCGACGCTAGAGGAGATGTTACAATTACCAAATTGCTATTCAGGCCAGCTCCAGATGAGAAGGGGAGATAATATCAGACTTCAACGATTCTCCAGATTTGACGGGACGTTAAGATGTTCAGATTCGTAGTCAGGAGATACAAGGACAGACATGCCTTTCTGCGTCAATAGACATCATCAGGACGATATATGTCCAACCTTATCTCCAAGGCGCTTCGTGTAAGCACATACATGTGTTCTACACTTTCTTATTTTCTCTTTAAGATAAGCCTAAGTCTGTCACTACTGGAGATGAGACCGGGTAGTTGACGTGTTGATGAAGAAAATTGAGGCAGAACAACGTGCCCACAACTTCATAATGAAGTAACTCATCTTATTTTTCGGAGGATCTGGTTACTGTTTTAATCTCTGACCGAGCGTCTTC
>NC_142933.1:4058052-4075552 GCF_046866305.1 Octopus bimaculoides | reverse complement strand
ATTCTAATTATTATAGCTAACTCTTATAACACTGTTCTCTGGAGCAGCACTTAACTAGGCTTTACATTTAATCTTCCCTATCCATTTTTACGAATCTTTAGGGATAAGACCTATAACTATAGGGAAACCTTTTTCCAGCACTTTCCATAGCCTCTATAACTCAATGGCGAGGTCCTGGTAACTTGCAATTTTCCCTATATCTATCTTATTGCCTTTCTCATCATTTGAGACTACAAAATCAATAACTCACACTTTTTATTGTCTTTATCTCCTAATATTACAACTAAATCAGGCTTTCTAGCTTTTATTTCTCTGTCAGTATGAATGTTAAAGTGCCCCAACATGTCTGACTTTATAGCACATTCCTAGATTCAGATACATAACATTTATCAGTGTGGTCCAGTTCTAACTGTATATGTAAGTCCCTAGGTTTTTGTGTCGTTTCTTGTTTTCTTTCTGTACCAGCATTATACATTCACTTACGGTATGAGGAACATTTTCCTCTTTCGATTTACATCGCCTTCATTGGGAATCTAGCTTGATTTTTGTCTATCTTCGCTTTTATCTAATTACTCCTCTACTTAGCTCCACACAGTCTTCTACTGATATTAACCTACAACCACCTTCCTTTCTAGCTGAGTACAATCTTGCTACTCCTGCTCTTGGGTGAAGTCTTCCATTCATATTAAATTCCTTCCTAGTACTTCTGTCTATATTTGCTGATTCAGATTTTGTCCAATGTACAAACGCAATCGAATTAGCTAAGTAACAATACTACCCAAGTATTTACAGCATTCACTGGACTCGGACTTTTTCGCTTTGACTTCTTCAGCCTCCTAACATTTTAATGTCGTCTTTCTCAATTTTCGCTTTCATTTCTATAATTAGTACTGAGTCGGATTATTATACTGCTCCATACATATAAGTCTCTGTTTCTTTCACATATTTTAACGTCTAGTCATCTGGTAATCGGATGCATTCACAGTTGACTATCTGTCCCTTTTTTTCATGACTAATATTGCTCACTTATCTGTGCCAAATTCCATATCTGTATCTTTGCTAAAGAGTTTATATATTTTTTTAAGTAATCTATCACATTTTTATTGTTACTATAAAGCTTCAGACCATCCGTGTAGAGCAAATGGTTCATTTTTCCTTTACTATTTCTGAACTGATATCCTGCCTTTGCTTTCCTTAATACTAAACTGAGGGAGATTAAGCATAAGACAACTATGAAAGAGAATAACGATTCTCCATGGAAACTTCCTCTCTTGATATCAACTTACCCTAAGGTTGTGTCACCTGAGAAGAGATTTAATTTCCATTTCTTCATGCTAAAGTTAATTAATTATCTTATGCTGACTGCAATACTGAATATACTCAAACATTCACTTATCCATGAATGTGGGATCATATCATAGGCTTTCTTATAATCTATCTATGCTATTGTTGAACTTTTCTTTCTCGATTTCACTTCTTTTAGAACTACTTTGTCTATGTGTAATAGATCATGCTTCCCTCTAGCCTTCATTTTGAAATCTTTCTGCTTTTCTGGCAGCAAATTCTAGCTGTCAGGCTGCTCGTAAATGCTATCTGAAAGCATTCCTGTTAACAGCTTCCACACTAATTCTAAGCAAGTGATTGGTCTATATCTTTATTACCTTTGATTATGTCTTTCCTACGGAGTACTGTTCTCCTAGTCATCTGATCAGGTGTTACTCCTTTATTAAGCCAATCCTCAGTCTCCTTTGTATCTTTCTTTAACCATTATTCTTGAACTAAACCTTTCACTTAGACCCTTTCAATTCGGCATTCTTCCTAACACTTTTCTCATTAATGCGCTGAGTTAGTGTTAGATCCGATTGTTTCTCATGAACTTCTCATCTTACTGTCTTTAACTATGCTGCATCTCCATCATCATTGATTGGCGTATTGAAAATGTTACTCCTGAACATTCTAGCTTGTTCTGCATTAGTTTTCTCATCTTCAGTATTTTCTTCCCCGCTGTTCCAACTCTTCCATGGCAATACCAAATCTTTGACTAAAAATCTTTTTGCAGTGGAGATATAAATCGTGTGCTTCAAAACTTGTTATGTTTCCAAATTTGTTTTCTACTTAAATCTTCTCTTAAAGTCTTCACATTATTTTCTAATCTCCATCTCCGCTTCTGCTCCTTCCTAATTTTTCTTTCAGGAATACATACCCTTCTATTAACTACAACCCTTCCTGTATAAATTACTAAGTGTTATATACATTTTTAGTATCTGTCCTACTGATAACAGAATCTACTTTCTTAGGCATGTCTAGCAAATTCCTTCTATTGGAACCTTTTAATGTTGGTAATCTTTTTCTTCTTTATTCCTTGCTTCCTGCAACTCATCTAAAATCTGATCTTCCTCACTTACGTCGCTGATGACAGTTGTCCCTATCTGGTTGGTAATGCTATTATTATTATTTTTTTCTTTGGGTTCGTCTTTTGTTTGATCTGCTAGAATACCGTTGAATCTGTTGTTTACAGTGTTTATTTCTTGGTGGTACAAATAAGGATTTTGACAGATGGTGAGCCCAGCAGTTTACAATAAGACCTTATTCATTCTCTGAGCTCAATAGAATGACCAGGAAGAAAAGTTGAAACGTACCAAAGAAGAGATAATATGTTAATTGTAGCTTACAGATTGGTATTTTATAAAACTAAGAGAGCTGTGAGAGAATAACTGGGGAACGAATAGAATTACGTCGAGAAAAATCATCGGAAATAGCGTCGACGACAATGACAAAACTTTTGGAAACAACTTCCGTTAGCGAGGACAGAGATGCAAACATTTGTTGATGTTGTTGTTGTTTCCATAAGTTTCTTTAGGTAGGATATTGAACGTAAGGCTTCGATGACAATAGAGACAACCTACATGTTTGATTCTCGTAGCTGCCACAGCTTAGCGATTCCAATTGTCAGGTCACCATATTTAACAGTCTTTGTTTTTCTGTCTTTCATGATAATATGTTGCTTTCCTGACACTGGCACATGTCGATTATTAGGCATTCTTCCTTATCTCTCCTAAAGGTTACTGTTGTATCGCACGTTCGACGTACGATATATCGAGATAATGATAATAATAATATCTTCACAAATCGTTCTACTCAAGATGCTGGTAATAACCATTGACAATACACAACTCTCGGCTTTGCTCTACACCGCTGAAGGCTCTCTGTGTATGTCCATTTATATTGTGGCATAGTCCATTAGGAACCAACCAATGGGGGAGTTATACTTCCACACAGCAGTTACTACATTTGACCTTCGGTGCTCTAACTCCTTGTCTGTCTGGAAGTCAAAGTCCCAGAAGATCTTTACTTTCTCCTGTTGGTCCATTAAATTTTTCCGGTGTATGTTACTCTTTCTGCGCAAGACTTTCACAAGCTCTAACAATGTGAGTCACACTTTCCACCCTCTTCCCACACATTCTGCAGAGGTTCGTTGCAGTTGTGTGGTGTATATATATATATCTTCGGCGAGTTGGGATTCAATGCCTGGCCCTGGGCCGCGAAGATTAGGATTCCAGTCTTCTCTTTCAGGTCACCCTTGCTCAGCCACTTCTATGATGCTTACTTTTAAGTTTTACTTTCATGGTAGAACTGATCGTGTAATTCCATGGGGAGTAGAATTTCCTCTCTCTCAAAGGCTATTCGTGATCGGAATTCATTAGCTCTCTCAAGTTCATTACTAGTAAAATATTCTGCATTAATAGAATACTGCAGAAGGTCTTGTTTGCCGAATACTCTACCACGTTTCTTCTTTCATTCTTGATGTCCTCCTGTTCGCTAATCCGGCCAAGTCCACATTTACACCTCTTCGCGTAGAGCATATGTACGGTCGCTTTAGGGTTGGGTACACCATGCATTGCCAACGTCCTTCGAGTAGTGCTATCGAGTTGGTAAATCTCCACTCGTGTCCATTTCAGAACCGGGTGCACTATAGAGCAGCAACCCATACGGTGATGGCAGTCACATTGTTCCTTGCTTGAGTTTTGGCTTCAAGAAACGTTTGAGGAGCTTCAAATATGCAGTGGTGATCATGCTTTCATTTCTCTGCAGATATTGTCAAGCTCCAGGATCCCCAGGTACCTATCATCATCCAGATCTTCCATTCGCTCCCCATTATTATTATTATTATTATTATTATTATTATTATTATTATTATTATTATTATTATTATTATTATTATTATTATTATTATTATCATCATTATTATATTGAGTGAGAGAGCAGTGCATGCCATCAAAGTGACGCTGGGGTAAAATATACGAAGCCTAGTATACCCATCATGACTACCCGTCTGATAAGGGTACACCAGGCACATGCATCACAACCATATGTGCGCGACATGGTGATCTCATATCAAGATAAACAGTGCATGGACGCAGAATTTGTCTGAGGTCCAGTAACTCATCTCACTCATAAGGTCCCTGAATAAGGGTTGTTTAAGGATGTTGAACTAAACACTCATGTTTCCAAAGGTGAATTATCCAGACCCCAAATAATTATTTTCGAAACAGCTATGATGCTCCCTGTTGTTGTTGTCGTTATTGTTGTTTTTTTTTGTTTTTTTTTTAGTGCTGTTGCTGTTGCTGTTAAGCCACAAGTTAATCTTGATGTAGAAGAGACAAGATCAAATGCATTCGATTCAGACAATCATGTTTTAAGCAGACCTAATGCATCATAAATTGAAATATCAATCTATGTGTTCAGGTGAGGTGAAATGGATTTTGGTTGTTATTTCTAGTTAGTCAAGAGGACGGCTTGTGTCCCTCTCATCGGTTCCCACTAATTGGTCTAAATCGTGACCAAATTATTTGGATATACATTGGCCTCTTATGCAATGATTCATTTATGTCTAAGTAAATATACTGGAACTAATGAGTATCCCTTTAGAAAGCGCTCGGGTAGGTAGGAGACGCATCTACTCGTATATAATTAATTAACCAGTTTGGCCGAATACAATGAAACTTCAATATAAATCCGCATTCAATTCACCGTTCAATAGTAAAGGTATTGTTATTGAGACATATCCGGGTATGGTTGGTTTGTTCAAGTATTGTTCATGGTAAATTTCTCTAGATATGGTTTCACGGTATTGTTTCTTGCTATTATTCCTTGCCAATGATAGTGACAGTTAATAGGTGACGTAATTAACGCGTTACGTAATTAACGAGCGTTTCTTAATATTGTTATGCTGATGTGAATTCTCCATGAATACCTACTCTGCAGTTTTGCTCTATAAAACCAATTCTCTGATTATCGCACCGTAGTCAGATCAATGTGGATTATTGAACGAATGAATATATAAAAGAATGAAGGAATGAATGAATGAATGTATGAATGAATGAATGCATGAATGAATGAATGAAAGAATGAATGAATCAGGAAATAAATAAATATTTGGTTCGGAAGAGGTTTTCTTTGATTAGCTAACGATATTAAATGGCGCCCGTATTTTATCATAAAATAATTTAGTGAAGTTTTATTTAAAATATACTAAATGTTTATAGCTTTTCATTTCGTATTCTGTAAGATTAGCAGTACTGTAGCAAACACATAAAACAATAAAGCAGCATTTTCAATGATAATTGCGTTTATATGATCGAAGATGTGACATTGAGTGTAACTTGTTATAACTCACTATGTAATGGGAAATCACAATATCAGAAAAATATTTTCCTCCAAACTTGTTAAGTGCAATTGTGTCAACATAACAGTCCTTGAGATATTGTACTGAAAAGATTAGTGCAGTATTACAGCGTTTCATTGACGATATATCTTGTGATATCTAACAGGACTAATGATATTTGAGAAGAGGAAATGGAAAAATGATAAATGAAATTGATGCTGGTGAGGATAATATTACTAAAAGTCTAATATAAAAGCAATATCTGAGACAATATCCTTTTATCGCAATAGTTGTGTAATATTGAAGACATCAGAGGAAAACAAAGAGAGAGAGAAAGAGGGAGAGAGAGAGAGGGGAGAGAGAGAGGGGGAGAGAGGGAGGGAGTGAGAGAGGGAGAGAGAGAGAAGATAAAATGGGGGATAGTGAAAAAGTGTGAAACCAAGAGATAAACAGGCAGAACCATAGTAAGAGAATGAGAGAGAAAAAGATTTTGGTTTTGAGAGAAAGGGAAAGAGAGTGAGAGAAAGAGAGTGAGAGAAAGAGCGAGATAGGTAGGTGTATAACATCAATAAATCTCGAATAGATATGAGTTTCGAATAATATTTTAATTTATAACAATTTCCGGGTCTAAACAGATACGTTTTCACTCTTAGGGTAGCTTACAAAACGCACACACACGTATATACACGTATAAACGTGTCTATATGTTTATATATGTATGTATGTGTGTGTGCGTGTTTTTGTGTGTATGTATGTATGCATGTATGTATGTATGTATGTATGTATGTGTGTGCGTGTTTGTGTGTGTGTGTGTGTACGCCTTTTTGTATGTGTGTGTGTGTCTGTGTGTGTGTGTGTGTTTGTGTGTGTGTGCGTGTATTGGTGTGTGTTTGTATTTGAGCCCAGCTGCACATCTTTCCATCTATCTTGTCCCCATCTATCTTGTCCCCATCTATCTTGTCCCCTTATATCATGTCTCCATCTATCTTGTCTTCACTCATCCATCAATCCAGACATATATACATAAATATATACATACATACATGCATACATACATACATGCGAGCTTCTGTACACAATTTGTTCCTCCGGTCATTGATCACTTTTGATTTTCTCACAACACACCTTAAACATTAAGATGTTCCTAATGTTTGCCTTATAACTCAACATTCAATAAACATCAGTTAACAGATGCACCATCGATCAGACCAACAAAGACAGAAACCGAATGTATCTCAATGTCAACACTATAATCGTATGAAATAACTGCATATCGCACGAGGGCGTCGAGGTAGGCACTTATTTAGTTACCCTTATCAGATAGAATCAAAATGTAGCTATCCATGATGTCTGAACTCATGTTGATGTATACATATACATACTTACATATATGTATATGTATGTGTGTATATATATGTGTGATATATATTTATATATGTGTGCATGTATGTATGTATGTCTATGCATGTATGTATGTGTATGCATGTATGTATATGTGAATATGTGTATGTGTTTGTGAGAGTGTGTGTGTATGTGTGTGAGTCTGTGTGGCTGACTGGTGAAAGAGCTCGCTGTGCAACCGCATGATTTCAGGTTCAGTTCCACTGCGAGGCAGCTTGGTCAAGGAGTGCCACAACTGCCCAAATCCTCATGAGTTAAGTTCATGGACAAAAACCCAGTAGAAAAACTGAGTGTATGTGTGTGCGCGCGTGTATGGGTGCTTCTGTTTCTCCTTGTTCTTGTGATTGTCAGACAACTGTTGTTCTGTTTAAGTCCATACAACTTAACGCTTCGGCGAGAGAGACCATTAAGTTAGCAACTAGACAGGAATAACATACAAATACAGGTGTTAGTTTATTTGACGCAATGCAATGAGTGAAACAGGTAAAAACACCCTTTGAAGTTGCATATGTACATATATATATATATATATATTTATATATATATACAAAGAAAACAAGGACAGGTCATTCGGAGTTTTCTTTCCTCAGTCACGTACAAGATCATCTCCGCAATTTCGGTTGATTATACTCGAGATTGCTCCAATCTGGCCAACCCCAAGGAAAAACAGGTGTCTTTCGACTAAGGAGGAATTAAATTAAGCTGGCGTGAGTGAAAATAAAGCCTTACTGCAGGGATACAAGATATCACAGGCACAGGAAGAAATATCAATGTTTCACAGACAACGGCCGGCCAAGTAAGAAAGAAAAGGGTTGGCCGAACGCCGGTCACGTGGGAAGAGAAGAGAGAGAGGTGGAGGCAGAGGGACAAAAGAATTAATGACAGGGACACAGTGAAGTGACAAGTGGAGGGAAAGTTAGCAAGAAGAGAAGGCAAGGAAATGTGAGCGAGGGAGAACGAAAGAACGAAAAATGGAATGTACGAATTAGAGTGAAAGGGCTGATAGACAGAAATAGAATCGTACAAGATTTACAAAAATGTATACTTGCACATAAGAGACCAATGTGTATGTACTATACATATATATATATATATATATATATATATATATATATATATATATATATATATATATATATATATATATATATATATATATATATATATATATATATATATAAATATATATATATATATATATATATATATATATATATATATATATAAATATACATATATATATATATATTACTATATGTATATATATATATATATATATATATATATATATATATATATATATATATATATATATATATATATAAATATACATATATATATATATATATATATATATATATATATATATATATATATATATATATATATATATATATATATATATATATATATATATATATATATATATATATATATATATATATATATATATATATATATATATATATATATATATACGCACACACCCAAAACGCACACTCACGCACATATATATATTGATATAACATTCAACTACCATCAGGAAAAGAAAGTTGGCTTATATTTGGGCCCTCAAACTTCTAAATGTAACAAATGTCTCCTACTTCATGCTGTTGTCATTCAATGGTTATAGCGTGTGTTGCAGTCTGATGTACCACATTATCTTTGAAAAATATATTATGTGATAGAATGCATTAGACCGTGGGTGTGCTCAAACAGTGCCTTCAAATCGATAGAAAATAAGAAACCCAAACCACAAATGTGATTGCATAGCAGAAGGGAAGTGTAATCTTTTATCTCGAGAAGAAGTTTTCGGGGGACGATGTTCGTCTTTTTATCGATCCGAATATTATTATTTTTTTTTTCGTTCCTCTTTTAGTCGACTTTCGAACGGATAAAAGAGAAAATTGATCACCGCAGATTTGAACTTAGAAAGTGAAAGTGTTAAACAAACAGAAGAAGAAACTAACGTCAGATTGGATAGTTTTAGATACACACAAGCTAAGATGGGATTGGCTGCAGTAATTTTTATCGGAGATGAGATTGGATTGATCAAGGGTAATAGGAAGACCAATATTTGCTACCTTTAACTGCACATTTACAAACGCAGTTACACATTTACATGCTTAGACTCATTCATGTGCATAGGTGAACACAAAGAAGTCCATAAATGTGCACCCACATATATCATTATATATACATACGTATATATATACATATATACATATATATACATATATATATATATATATGTTTATATATATATATATAAATATATATACATATATATATATACGTATTTATACATACATATATATTCATAAACACATATATACATATATATATATACAAAGACATGTATGTATATATATATATATATATATATATATATATATATATATATATATAGAGAGAGAGAGAGAGAGAGAGAGAGAAAGAGAGAGAGATACACATATATACGTATATATATGTATATATACGTGTATTAATACATATATATAGTTATGCATACACATACATATATATGTATATATGCTGCACATTTACATATGTTTATGCATTTTATCACTTACACAGACACCTATCTATGTATCTGTGTATGAATATATATATATATATATATATATATATATATATATATATATATATACATGCATTCATACATATGTAAATATAAAAATATATATATATATATATATATACATATATATACATACATGCATATATATATATATATATATATATATATATATATATATATATATATATATATACATACACACACACACACACACACACATATATATATATATATATATATATATATATATATATATGTATATATATATATATATATATATATATATATATATATATATATATATATATATATATATATATATATATATATATATATATATATATATATATATATATATATATATATATATATATATATATATATATATTATACACACACAGCCTTATACAGATAATTCAATTCAATGCAACCTATAGAGTTTATCTCTTAATGTAAGCAACGTTTCAAGTGTGGTAAGTCAGCTGAAACGATAATATATCGTATTAAATATACCCTGTAATGTTTGAGTACTTCACCCTTATGTTCTGAGGTGAAATCTAGGCCGTCTTTATATTGCCTTTCATCCGCCAATGATCGATATACTATCAACTGCTAACATGGTGGGGTCTATTTAATCGACTGCCCGCTTCCTTTACAATGGTTTGTCTTGCCTGCAGTCCACGATAATCAATATATTCGAAGTTTTTGCACGGAATGAGGGCGTGGATGTCCGTACTGATAGAAGACTGAAATAAATGAGGATTAATGACTCGTGTCGTATTGAATGAGTTTTACGAGTCCATGCTCAATATACTTCACCATAAAATATCATATCAATCTTACTTTAAGTATGTCCGTTTATAAAATATTTTGTGAAACTCCAAAATATAATAGTTAAAGGGTGAGAAAAATTTTGAAATTTAGTGTCGGATAAACAAAAATATTTTTACTGATGCTCCACTACTAAATGTAGGCGTGATGAAACTTATAAAACTGACTCTAAACATACACAAAACATATATATGTATTATAGAATAATTATCATTATGAGAATGAGAAGATCACAACGTTTAAGTATATAAAACTGTCCTGCAATTAGCCACCTCCTCATTTAGTGAAGGTATTTTGTTTCATAGCAGGCTAAATCATGTAAATATAGGAAATGTTTGGAGATTGTCAAACGGAAGAAATATTGCGTGAAACACTTAGGTTATATGAATATATTAAATGTTCGATTGGGGTTACTCTGTTGACGAAAGAAAATGTGACATGCATATAGGAAGGAGTTGGGGAAGGTGGTTTGCTAACTGATATTAAGAAAGGATAGAAACACTTCTGTTATATTGAAATGATTTAACGAGAAGGGCAACAGAGAAGTATTCAACCATTGGTTACTTGTAGTCCTTTCAATACCAGTAATGATCAAAGTCGTTGAACATCTCGTATTGTTGAAAGGTTACATTGCCGAATGTACCACTTCCTGGGTTTTCCTTTATTGTTTCGTTTGGATTAAATGTCTGCGAAAAACTTCGGAAGCTGGTGAGGAAAATATGTATCATTAATGACGGAGGTTTTAGTGCTATTTGTAACAGGTTAATCTACCACTGCAGGTTTCCTATGTGGCTTCTTAATCAGTCATTGACTATGCTTTGTTAGTGGCCCTTTATCAAAAAACTAAAAAGCAGCTTGATTAGAAAACTACAGCAATGTTACTTTATAATATTAGAAAAAAATGTATTAAAAAGTTATGCATTATGAAGTAGAGATAAAAACGAGGAAGTATATGGTTCTTTATCTGCAGCTCAGCCCTTCTCTATCAGCTCTCTATTAAGGTATGCAAAGCAGTTATATAACTCTAAATTCCCTTGTGTGCCTTTATTCTGTGTGGGAATGAATTCATTTGCTGGAGATTTGACTGGTATTTCTACCATTCTAGCCGATCAAACAGCCACATATACCTTCACATGTAAGCTAGTGCAGGAACTAATTATGTATATAGTTGTGTGTTAATCAATATAGATCGAAAATAATTTTTTTTTATATATATAATCGAACATCAATATTGACTGCTGACCTCCACACTTAGTTTAACACTTGTCCTATCTCAAGTCATAATTAAATCTCCATTATCGATATATTTTAATATACAATTTTGCAAAGTATTTTCGATTTAGTCAACATTGAATGGAACTGTAATAATTATCTCATTTTCTTTCGCTTATTATGTCATCAGATTGCCTCTTGATCTATCTTGCATTTATAGTATTGTTTTAATACCCCGCCTACTGGCTCGTATATATATATACATATATATATATATATATATATATATATATATATATATATATATATATATATATATATATATATATATATATATATATATATATATATATATATATATATATATATATATATATACATATATATATATATATATATATATATATATATATATATATATATATATATATATATATATATATAAATATATATATATATATATACACTTAAACATATATATATATATAAACATGTATATCATATATATATATATATATATATATGAATACGTATAATATGTATATATATATATATGTGTGTGTGTGTGTGTGTGTGTGTGTGTGTATTTATATTCAAATATAAATCGCTATATCATTTTATTCGAGTAAATTTTCCGAGTTAAGTCTCAATTTTTCGATCTTAGTCAATCAATTCACAACGACCAATTTTATTTCTTTGATTTTCCTATAAAACTCCTCCCATTTACACAAACGTTGTGATATACAATTTACCTTAGTTATTCTCAGATAGTTGCAATTAATATAATAAAACTGTAATTAGTTATAGATTGCCCTAGTTAAATTTTCACATGATTTAACTTTTGTAAGCATTAAATTCAATACCGACATACATTCCACCACTTTCAATATTTAGAGATATATGTTCAGACATGGCCGGCTAGTTTTGTAGCTTCTTTTGCAATCACGTTTTGAAGATACCGATTCCAATCGATGAGAACCTCTGGAGAGAAATTGGTTTGAGGATATCCAACAGTGAAACCTATATAATTCACGCCATCGAATTTATCATCGTCGCTTTGACTACATGAAGGAGATTAAACTTTATTTCAAATATTTGACTCGCATTCTCAATCAGAAGATATCTGTCGAGTTTAAAGAGAAATTCTAACGATTCCCAGATTCTCCTAATCCTCTGACTTTCAATCAGGGGTTGAATTCTCAAATAGGAATACGGAATGTTTTCCTTCTATTCGGAATTAGGGCGAATATATTTTAAGACGTTTTTCATGTTATAAATATATTTGCCTACACTGTATATGAAATTTATTTTCGGCACAATCCCCACCACTGCTTTACTTACGTGGGATACTCAGAAATCAAGAATCTCTAAAACATACTTTCTTATCATATACATTATTTACAATTGACGGATATTTGTCATCATCTTGTTTGTTGGTAACACAACGTTTCGGCTGATATACCCTCCAGCCTTCATCAGGTGTCTTGGGGAATTACCGGACAGGTTGAGTTGGACGAGACAGCGATTACTCTGCTGCAAGCATTCGGGTCAAGTTTTCAGTTTGAGGATACCTACTGTCCGCTACGCTAGCCCTCTCTCTCTCTCTCTCTCTCTCTCTCTCTCTCTCTCTCTCTCTCTCTCTCTCTCTCTTCCTTCTGTTCTCTCTATTCCTTTCTCTCTCTTCTCATCCTCTCACTCCTGCTCTCGCTTCCCCTGCCTTCTCACTTCTCTTGTCCCTCCTCTTCACTCCCTCTCACCTTTATCTCTCCTCTCTCACCCTCACCTTCCTACAAATCTCGGTTGTCCTGTAGATAGTTCTGCTCAATCCACCCCACTCCAACTAACAATACAAAACAGATAGATTCATTTGCCAAAAATTTTCCTTTCTGAACTGCATTTCTTGTATATGAAATTCAAATTCCTCTCGTGTTGTAAACTTGGCAAAGGCACAGCCATTCTTAACAGACAATGATGCCGTGAGTCCCACAAGTAAAACAACGACATGTGTAATCACCATCACCTACTCCAATATGTATGTCTAGTTTATCATTAAATACTGCACTCGGTGCTATCTAGTTTCGTGAGTAAGATCAAGTGAGAATAGTAAATCAGCCAAGTTAATGAAGATAGAAAAGCAAAGAGTGAAACAAACGGATAGATCGTGTGTTAACTCTGAGTACATCGACCCTGATTACTTTAGTGGCGAAACAACTCTTTACATTTGCATTATGCCAGAAGAAACTACCTTGGCAACAGTTTAATGCATTTCATCATTCCGTCGTCTAGAATATCACAATGAAAGGAGAAGGGGTTAGTTGTATTTATTATTAATAGCTGCCTTGTTTTCAAATAAATATTTATTTACACGTGAAAGTATTCATGAATTATTAATAGAATTTCTCTATGAATAAGAATACATATTGACAGACATGCTGCCAGTGATGTGTTCTATGCCATCACTAACCTCTTTCTTTTTTTTTTTTTGTATACAACTGACCTACTGAATAAATGTTAAATATATTAATGAGAATAATACACTTACATGCGTGTATAAATTCACACATACTTTTGTTGGTATAGAGAGATAAGGACACACGCACAAACATACGTGCATACACACACACATATATATAACGTACATGCATACAATCATACACACACATACGTATATATTCATACATGTATGCTCACAAGCCAACTGACCTAGCTCTTGTTGAATCATGAAAATATACCATTGTCTAACAACTACGTGATGATACTACTACTACTACGACTGCTACTACTACTACTACTACTACTACTACTACTACTACTGCTACTACTACTACTACTACTACTACTACTACTACTACTACTGCGGCTGATGCTGCCTTTGCTGCTGCAGGTGCTACTGCTGCTGTTGCTGCCCCTTCTGTTGCTACTACTACTAATTTTGCTATTACCACCACCACAACCACCACCACCAACACCACCACCTGTACTGCTACTACTACTACTACTACTACTACTACTACTACTACTACTACTACAACTACTACTACTACTGCAGTTGCTGCTGCTACTACTACTACTGCTGCTACTACTACTACTACTACTACTACTACTACTACTACTACTACTACTACTACTACTACTATTGCGTCATGCATTATTCATACACATATTACAATATTTCGTTGATTCATACTGTTCCATCTAAGAGAATTAATGAGTAATCACATGGTTAAAACTGCTAGAAACAGCATCCAACTATCCCTCAAATCACACCTCATTTCCTCGGGAAAAAAACAACAAAACTAATATTATTGAAGCTATATATATATATATATATATATATATATATATATATGTAATATTAGGGACAAAATCCAAAATTACAGGTAAAAACTCAATTAAAATCAATTTATAAATTTATAAATTTGGATTTTCATCGATGAGTTCTTGAAACTTGGTTATTTTCCCTAAAGCTATATATATATATATATATATATATATATATATATATATATATATATATATATATATATATATATATATATATATATATATATATATATATATATATATATATATATATATATATATATATATATATATATATATATATATATATATATAGGTGAGAATTCACAAAAAAAGCAAAAGACGTAGACAGGTGGTGTAGACAATAAACAGATATGTTAGTTTAACATTCGGGAAGTGAAAAAGTATTTTACGTTTCGCGCCTACGCTCTTCCACAGAAAGGAACACAGAAAGAAACAAGGATAGAAGATAAATAATGTGTGTGTATATATATATATATATATATAGTAACCCCCCCCCACCCAAAAGAAAAATAATAAAACAAGAACAAACACAAAATCAACAACGCGAGGACGTGGTACATGTAAAGGGAAGGAAAGGAATGTAGTTTTACATTTCGTGCAAAGCTCTTCTTCAGAAACAGGACACAAAGGAAAGCCTAATAGAAAAGGAAGACGGAGGAAAAGTGTAAGTCTTATTAAATAGGCTATTTTAAGAAGACAAAGCCTTCGGTTTTGGGTTCGGTTCCTCTTCAAAAATGTTCTTCAACTGTGGGTATGGAGTAAATTTAGCTGGTGGAAACAGGTTGGAAGCTTGGAAGCTTATCGTATATATATATATATATATATATATATATATATATATATATATATATATATATATATATATATATATATATATATATATAAATATATATATATATATATATATATATATATAGCTACAGGTACACAAACCCACGCGCACACACACACACACACACACTCATATATATATATATATATATATATATATATATATATATATATATATATATATATATATATATATAGGTAAGTGATAGGCTTGCCTCGATCCTTCAGGGGTAGTCTGAAGCATGCAAGCAACCAGGGGATGCTTAAATCCGGAGGCACTCCTGGGGATCACCTGCATGGGTACCGTCTTGGGAAGAGGGCATCCAGAGGCAGGTAATTTATTGCTTAAACCATAGTTTATAATTATATTTATGTGGAGAATGGAGCAACACATACAAGAAAAAGCAATATTGTTGGACTAGTTAGCCGTTGTTTTATTACGTGGAGGTTATGTAATGAGTCATTGTGGAGGTTGAGGTTATGTAGTGAGTCATTTTGTATGTTATGCAATAGTCATTTACGTACGTTTCAATCAAGCCAGTCGTTTGGCAGATCTCATCAGAATTTTGAGGAGTATGTTCAGAGTTCGTGGTGTGCGAAATATAGGAGAAGTGATTAGTGGGTGTATTAATGTATGTGGTGGTGTAATAGTAGCGATAGGTAAAGAAAGCCTTACGTTTTAGTTGGAGTTGTGTTGGTCTTCCTGTAAGGGGATGTAGGATGGGTGCTATTTAAGCTCATTGTTCCAGTTTTAGTCAAATGCATCTCCACGTGATTTTGTGATTGATAGATGCGTCGTATTTTTATAGCACCGGCGGTGTTAATACAGGGAAGCAACCCTAAATTTAGGTGAAAAGGGGGCTAACTTTGGTCTTATTCGTATCTACTTAGAAGGAAAGTTATTTTATGCACATTTGGTTTTGCTTATGAGGTGTAATGTATTATATATTTAATTATACTTAGAGAATGAGTATTTAGTAGCGTGAAGACAGATTAGACTAGATTCATATCTCCTGTTTAATAGGTCGTTCTTAGCCGTTAGGATTTCGAGGCACTCGGTTAAACAGAGTTGGCAGCGTCTGTTAGTTGGGTTATAGGAATTAGCTATTTTTAGTATGTGTCACTTTAGTTTATATTCTATCTTATTGTCGTTTAGTTCCCAGATATACCTACTAAGCCCTGTAGAATTTGCCTTATTTCTGTTTTTAAAACTCGATAGGTGCTCGTTATACCTTAAGCGTATTTGGTTTTTCGTTGCACCAATGTAAGATTTAGTGTGGCTGTTTGTTTGTACATCACATTGGTAAACTATATTATCTGTCTTGCATCTATTGGAGAAATTACATTTATTCCTACCTCTACAGCCACATAGGTTGTAAGGGGTGTCTATGTCTGTGTGTTGTTGTGTGGCCCTATTGTTTTTTTGGTGTGCGTCCCTCCTCTAGTAAGGGGTGTTGGATTAGTGTTGGAGTTAGTTCTATTAGTTGGAGGGTTGTTGATTTGGTTGTTTGTGGTGTTTCTAGCTGTATAGAATGCGTCTGATTTATTATTATTAATAGATGCTATTATGGTAACTAAGTTGCATGTCAGGCTGTGGCCTATTCTTATTTTGTTCTTAAATATTCCTGCGTATTTATTGTTTACATTGAGGT
>NC_142933.1:4051534-4057552 GCF_046866305.1 Octopus bimaculoides | reverse complement strand
CATACATATTGATATAAATTTATTTATATATACTTATATATTCATTTATATGTATATATATATATATATATATATATATATATATATATATATATATATATATATATATATATATATATATATATATATATATATATATATATATATATATATATATATATATATACATATATACATTTGTATACATGCATGTGTGTGCGCGTAAGATTGTGTGTAATATAGAGACAGAGAAAGAGAAATTCATATACATATTTATGTATAGAGATACCAAGATCCTACAAGCACACACACACACTACAATGCGTCACGTGCAGGAATACACGCGCTGATTGACAGATTGGTAAGTAGATAGAAAGATAGATAGATTGATAGATAAATAGATAGATAGATACAGAGAGAGAGAGAGAGAGATTCTGGTATGTATATAGATACATACGTTTGCATATTTATATTTACACCACTTGAAAAATTACTATAGTTTCTTATGTCCCTCAACTTATTCAGACTAGAAATAGACCCTTGAATCTGATACAAGGCAAGAACTCAACAAAGGTCGTTGAATTGTTCCATGATATATTTTAAGTCGATACACCACCCAAGACTATAAAAAAAATACACCTGCCTGTAGCATTTCCTTCTCTCTCCAGTTGTTCAATTCATCATTCTACTGGACAGTTTTTTTATATTTACTCATTTATTCATTTATTTTTTATTTTTTTTTTTATTTTTCAAATGTGTGTGTGTCCACCTTTCTCTCTTTCACTCTCTCTCTCTCTCTCTATCGTTCTCCTCTCAATCTAAATTTCAACATATCTACATAACTATCTACCTTGCCATTTTACTTCATACGTTTCTGTTGCTTTCTATACCAGTCCTGTTGCTGGGACCATTTTCTTCTCCCTTTCATACCGATTGTGATTTTTAAAAACTACAGGTTCATAAAAGGCCCTATCTCTGAACGAATACCGCAGTAAATTTCCTTTCAGTGATGTATTTACATCAAATACAACACATGGAGTAGAATTGAAATTGTATATGACGGATTTATATACCTTTTATCTTCCAATTAATGACGATTTCAATCTTTTCTCTCTATTTGCGAAAATTTTAGTTCAAAGTCTTGCATCCTTTTATATTTCTATCGTTCTTTTCATCCACTCGTCCTTGATTGTGGGGAGCTCTTTGTCTCTTACTCTCTGTTTTTCTCTCATCTCGCTTCTTCCTTCTACTCTTTCCTCCCACGATTCACCACGAGAAATTTCTTTTGTCCCAAACCGCCAGTTCATTTTGAATTAACCGTCTCTGTAGTCATTCCGTTTATTTATCCATCTCCTGCACATTTTTTTTGACACAGAGATAGATAGACAGATAGACAGACAGACAGACAGGCAGATAGATAGGTAGGAAGGTAGATAGATAGATAGATAGATAGATAGATAGATAGATAGATAGATAGATAGATAGATAGATTTGTATTCACACACACACATACGTACATAACTATTAATATTTTTCTACTATTGTTATATATTCATATTGCTTTCTCCATTCACTATTTTAATTTTATAACCGATTCTGTTTTTCTCTATGTACCGTTCTTTCAATATATGCATCCTATATATTTCTATCATTGTATTCTTCGACGCATCTTTCTTGTAGTTTACTATTGACCATTGCAGCGTCTACCAAAAACGCAAGACTCATGTCAGTTGGGTTGGAACCTAGCCTTAGCCTTCCACATGCTTAGACGAAATTTGTCGCCTCCAATGTATTAGAAACAGTGAATAAAAATACGTCTTATGATACAAAAGAGGCATTACATTAAAATAGAAATCTATGTACCATATTCGAGACATGTACAATGTTGAAAGGCAAAATTACTGCAGTATTCTTCCAGCTATAACCCATCTTATGAAGCTGCTGTGTATAAAAAGAGAAATATACAACGGAGGAAGGAGGACATCGTCTCTACGGTGGTAAGAAATCTGACTTAGGTATGTAGATGGGTGAGAATACAGACAGTTAATAAGGCGCAACTTGGACGAAATGCATGTTGGGTTTTCGCTATCTGCAATTTTCATCGTCGGAAAGGATCTTAACCTCTGGACAAATATCGCAGAAGATTGTCTTTCAACGATGTATGTATATTAAATATGTAGCAAAATTGCGTTTAATGGATGCATTAACCTTGTAATTTGTTTCAATCAGGGACAAACAGACAGACAGAAAGACACACACACACACACGCACACACACACACACACACACACACACACATAAGCACGCATACATACACACACTCACATCAATGCGTGAGTATACGTCTGATGGTGAGGAAGAGATAACTACACCCAAAAACATACAGCCAGCAGTCTGGTTGTGGGCGAGGGAGAATTCGAACTCGCTGTGTATACACCTATTTGTCAACAGCGAAACATTTTCGCTGTAGACAAAGTACAGTGAATGCTCGAACGATGTGACGGGATGGTTCAGGGACGACTAGGGATTAGAAAATTGAGGGATTAAAAGAGTTATGGAGAGTAAATATATAGTACGCAAATGTTTATTGTTTGGCGAAGAATTATTTATATATGTATATATGTTCATATATGTGTGTGTATACCTATATATTCTACACATACATACATACACAAACCTATATATAAATATATATACATACTTGCATACAAACATACATACATACATATATATATATATATACATACATACATACATACATACACATATACATATACATGGACACAAATACACACGCACAATTAGGTGTAGGGGTATGCCTTCAAAAGTATGTATGTATGAACATATGTATGTATATGCCTCGGGATGTGTTTTGCTTTCTATCAATCATACACGCTCTCATGTTCAATGTATGTAAGCCATAAAAATACTACTTTAGTAAAAGGAAGTATTTTTTATGAAAATGTAGCGAGGCAAATGGAATGAAACCGAAAGAGAAAGCACTATTTGAAATTTTACATACATATATACATACATATATATATATATATATATATATATATATATATATATATATATATATATATATATATATATATATATATATATATATATATATATATATATATATACATATATATATATATATATATATATATATATATATATATACATATATATATATATATATTAATATATATGCCTGTGTGTCGTGTGTGTGTGTGTGATTATATAGACATGGCTGGTAAGTGGCAGGTGATGACTAAAGTATTCTGGCTCCCCATATCTCGTTTATGTATCTCATTAAGTAGGTAATTTTTTTTTTGTTACATGTATCCCGTCGTCTTTCGCTGTTACTGACGTACGCTGTCCTATAGGAATACGTATACATACAGAGTCTCAGACACACTCACATACATACACACACGTGCGTACATACGCATGTATATGTGCGTGTATGTTTGTGAGTATAAGTGTGTTCGTGTTTGTGTGTGCGCGTCCATGTGTGTATTTAGCGCAAGGACACCTATATAAAAGCGTATGTAAGCTCATATATGTATGTCTTTTCGTGCATATAAGTATGTACGTATATGAATGCATATGCGCACACACGTATAATACGCGCTGAGGTAAATAGGCATAATTATACACGCATACACACATACAAACTTACACATACATACACCCACATACATACATAAATACATCCATAGAAACATACATATTTACATGCATACATACATGCATACATACATACATACACACATACATACACACACAGATACATACATACATACATACATACATACACCCTTAGTTACTCATAATATAAGTCAGTACTGGTGGAATGTCCCAGCGAGACTCCAATACAAGGTAATCACAATAGACCCGATATAATGATTTGGAATAGAGGAGAGAAACTGTGTACAGTCATGGAAACCAAGTGCGCAACGGACGTTAACATAAAGCTGAAGGCCAGTGAAAAAGAGAACACCTATGCTGAACTATTGAGAAATCTGCAGTTACTCTATCCAGATTACAAGTTCGGGCTTATACCAGTAATTATTGGGGCCCTGAGATATGTAAAACACTGCCTAAATACCAATCTTGAGAAATTAGGCTTCTCAAAACCAGAAATTCGGAGGCTAATCCATCACACGAACTGTTAAAATCTCTAAAACTTTCCAGAAGTTTAGCATTTAGATATATGTAAGCCTGCCTTGATATGCAAATATATGCATGGGAATATATACATAAAATAAAACACACAAATCCGAACATATACATACATGCGTATATACACACACATACATACATATATTCATACATGTGCAAACAAAAATATCCTGTTGTTGATGTTGAGGGAGCCTTGGAACCAGGTTAGAAACCGGCTCTTTCTCTATTGGCGAGAAACTTTGAAATAAAACTAAATAATGACATGCATACATACATACATACATACGGGGCGAGTGCGCTAAGCGTCGATAAGCAAAAACGCAGTGTTAATAACGGTTTGAATACGCTAAAGGCATGTTCGCACCTGTACACAAGCTATTCACCGTGTTTTGTCATGAAGAATATCTCTAGATAGAGATATTATGGAGTATATACACATAAATCAGCTCGCAGCGCCACCTGTCCAGATTGTGAGATACAAGCATTTCGGAATGGTTATCCTCTCCTCAGTTACAGAAACCAGATTGTGACGCTGCGAGCTGATAAGAGAGACAATTTCTCGTATGTTATTCCAGCCTGCATGCTTTGGCTGGTAGCACAAATCCACGGTTTTTCGTAATTAAATTAAGGGTTGAGTGCGCTAAGCGATGATAAGTAAAATTACAAGGGGCATGTTCGGACTTCTTAAGAAGCCATTCACCGTGTCCTAAAGAACGTGTGCTTTCAGCATCTTCGAGCTGGTATTAGCATTGCATTTTTACAGCCGTGGCTGTGCGGTAAGAAGCTTGCTTCCCAACCACATGGTTCCGAGTTCAGTCCAACTGCGTGGCACCTTGAGAAAGTGTCTTCTATTATAGCGTCGGGCTGACCAGAGCCTTGTGAGTGGACATGGTAGACGGAAACTGAAAGAAGCCCGTCGAATATATGTATATATATTTACATATACATACATATACATATATACATGTAAATATATATATATATATATATATATATATATATATATATATATATATATATATATATATATATATATATATATGCATATATACATACGTATATGCACATATATACATATATATGCACATATATATATATATATATATATATATATATATATATATATATATATATATATATATATATATATATATATATATAGAATAATCATTAGGCTTTCGAAGAATAAGTATTGGGGTCGATTTGTTCGACTAAAGGCTGTACCCCAGTATGGCAGCAGTATGTCTGAAACAAATAAAAGAATAAAAGAATATGCCCACATATATATGTGTATTCATACATATAGACCTACTTGTAATTTCGTATGTTTCTGTGCATAGACTTTCGCTCGTTTGTATTAATTGTTTGTGTATCTTTAGAAGTTAATTTCATTTGATATTTATATCAACAGCTATAAAACACAAAATGTTTATCTATTTCTTTATTTAGTTATTTAAAATATGTTTTCTATTTTCAACCAACTCACGGATATATTTTCGTTTTATTTATAACTTAGGTACTTAGAAAGAAAGAAATGGATATTATACTCTGCCGTATTGATATTGTAAATCGCAATAAATTGATTTTTACGACATCTAGCAAATTTAGTCACACCATCATCTCATACACTCCCCTATACACATGTACATTATATTTCCTTTCTCTCTCTCTCTCTCTTCTAACTATATATCTATCTATCTCCGGCCTCGTCTTTCTTTCGCTCTCATTTTCATTATCTGTTTTTTTTTTTTTTTCATTCTTTTTCTATCTTAATTCTATATATCGGAATTTAATTTAACATGTAAAGAATTAGACCAAATTATGATCAGTTGAATGACAACAAACGATATAATACAGTCTCTT
>NC_142933.1:4039034-4046534 GCF_046866305.1 Octopus bimaculoides | reverse complement strand
TATTATTGATGTTTTAAGAATAATTACCATCTAGTAACCAGTGAGCTGCAGATTGAGATTTCTATAGTAATTCCTTGAGTCTTGTTTGTATAACTTCTTTTTACTCTGGTTAAGTACTTAAACCATCTTTGAACTCTACACATTCTGGAGACATTGCGTTTGCTATGTCTTGACTGCATTGTTAAATTCTACACTAATTATGCTCGCCCACGTTTAGGGTGTTGTGTTATTTTACTTTCTTTCGTCTATCTGATACATCGTGCCTATTTCTCGTATGTTGATGTTGATGATGATGTTGTTTCTGGTGGTGGTAGTTGTCGTCGCCGTGATGGCGTCATGTCTTCATTTCAGCTATTACTTTATTGATCTCACTGTTGTAATGTTTAGCATTATATTCAAATACGTGATTGAGATGCAACAACTACTCACGTTTTTCAACTCTACTAATCCAGCATGTTATTGCTGGGATCACTTGTTTCCAGTTATTTTCTTTCAGATTTTGAATTACTTCCCTTTATTATAATTTGATATTTTTTTTTTTTTACGTCTTCATATTAGACTTTTATGTTTCTAATCCGTTGTGCAATGATGAATGTTTGCTGGTTATGTTAATGGTGTATACACTTTCTCCGTACGTCTTTCTTCTGATTCGGTTAACTTGTTTCGGGGTCTTCGTAGTATTACGTTCAAACACGGTTTTCTTTCATAATAATCCGGCTCTATTACGAAGATTTCTTATAAATACCCGGGCATTCCTCTGCAGAAATAACCTTTTTCCAAGGTCCTGGATCTGTGTGGTTCTCATTTGATGAACATTAACTTTGGAGGGTGGTGGTGGTGGTGGGGCAGATATATTTAGTTAAGTGTGATGCAGTCTTTGATCCGCAATTATTCATTAAGACATTTTTTTTAAGATTTACTACTACTACTACTACTACTACTACTACTACTACTACTACTACTACTACTACCAGCACCACCAAATACTGCTGCTACTACTACTACTAGTAGTGCTACCACCACTACCACCGCCACCACTACTACTACAGCTACTACTCCGACTACTACCAAAACCACCACCCCTACCACCACGAATGATAATTATACTACCATCATCACCACTACTACTACGGCTACTACTACGACTACCACCACCACGATCACCACCATCACAAATAATAATAATAATAATAATAATAATAATAATAATAATAATAATAATAATAATAATAATAATAATAATGCTACTATCATCACCACCATATATTAATTGCTCTCTTCGGAGAAATACCCGGCAACTCTGCAACTTGTCTGGGACCCTTGGAAGAGCGACAGCGATGCCGTGACTCTTTCACTGACATCTACGCAAATCAACAAATGTCAGGGAGGAATTTTGTCTGTCTGAAATACTCGGAAAGAAAAGCTGGACCCAGGGATTCATGCTAAATATGGCGTGTCAGGTTACCTTTCCACCTCTTGTCAATAAGGGTGACAATAGGTAGGTAGGTTTGTGTTAATGTAGCTTGAGATAAGACAGTTCCGATGAGAAGTGGCCATTAGAGGACGGAAGGAAGTCTGGAGATGGAAAAAAAAGCGCATTGTTTACAAATTGTTGACATGAGAAGATTTATGTAAATAAAGGCGTGTTATATTCCTCGATCTTCTTTAATATCTGCAGCTAGTCAGCACCCTAAATTAAAATGCAACAGTCTATTGTGTTATTCACAGGATAAATGTAATATGATAATATTTGATAAGAGTTCGAGTACATTGAAGCACTGATAAGAAAGGTTACATTTTCGGATTCGAGTACATCCATTTCACGACTTGATTTTACAAAGAGAGACGGATATGCCAGGTGTCAGAAAGTCGGAACAGGAACTATATACAGTTGATTTGGGTGGAGCGAGAGACTGCCATTTTCTTATATGGCCATTTTTTATCGTTTGCGCTATATATCATGTATAGTGTACACACACATACACACACACACACATACACACACACACACATACACACACACACACACACACACACACACACACACATGTAATTGTAAATAAAGCAAAAGGAACAGAAATTTCCATGAGAATATGGTGAAAAATAGACTTTAGATCGTCTAACCACATACAATGTTTTTCACAGGTAGGCAAATACGTATATATATATATCAGAATTAGTCAGCCGTGGAAATCACTCTTCCTTAAGTATGTAGCTACATGTGTAAGAAATGCAAGCACCACATGGCAAAACATAACAAAAACATTCAATGAAGAGGCCAGAAAAAACACACCCAATCGATAAATACAGAAAGCGAATCAATCAAACACAAGCAGCAAAATGAACTAGAAAGCCTACAAAAGGACGCAGTTGAAAAGACGAAATTCGCCCACTTTCCTCTACAAACAAAATTTAAGTTCATTCTAATCTCGGGAAGTGTTGGAGGAAAGAGTTTGTCTGTCACCCAGTAAATTAACTAACTTTTAAATGAGAACGACGAACATAGCCTCAGTAAATGGCGTAGGCACAATTTGTACACTTTAGGTGGAGGTTGGGTAAATAATTTTAATTGGTAGTAAGAATGGTAGAAGAGATGTAATAATACTTGACTTGGTCCACGTAGAGGTTCTTCTATCGGCGCATGCGAATCTTTTTACGATTATATTGTTGCGATCTTACCTTCTTTTTCTATGCTTTGAAAACAAGCCATCGGAAATTTGTTATTCCTGCTTCCTACGTCGTTTGCTCTGTCACATTTCTGGAAATAATAAATAAATTATTCTTCGTCTTCTATATTAATAAATCGTTTTTATACATGCCTATATATATATATATATATATATATATATATATATATATATATATATATATATATATATATATATATATATATATATATATATATATATATATATATATAGATATATATAATCATAAATATACAGGGATTAGCATGAGTTGCTTCTCCAACATACTGAAAATTTAGAAATAGCAGTCAAAGAACTACTGATTCCAAACAACAAATTTGTTTCTCTAACGGATGGCGATATTGTTAATTATTAATTTTATTACTAATTGACGATTCCCTACCCTATATCGGTATATTTATATTGATGCCACTTATTGGATGGTTAAACTGGAACCCTTTTATACGGGACTTTTTATACGGGACTATTTGTGGCGCACATGGAATAGATTATTTGGGGTGAAGAGTTTAAACTTACTAGCCGATAAATTTTGTAAGTGCCTTCCTCATGTGTTTTTGATGTCGCATGGTCAAAATTCCCATGAGTTATATAGACACTTTCAAATTTATTCGAATATTGTGCTGATGATCAGAATAGAGTACCTTCATACACTTAACCGTGAAACGTCGTACACGATTAACTAAAGGCAGGTTTGTTTTTGCTTTTCTCTTCTGTTTTTGTTCTGTGTGTGCCATAAATATCGCCATCCGTTAGAGAAAAAAAATTGTAGTTTGGAATCAGTAGTTCTTTGACTGCTATTTCTAAATTTTCAGTATGTTGGAGAAGCAACTCATGCTAATCTCTGTATATTTATGATTATAAATGGTTTTACCGATAAGGGTTTTTTCATACTGAACTACTTGTCAACATTGTTAATTATTAATTTTATTACTAATTGACGATTCCCTGCCCTATATCTATCTATCTATATATATATATATGTATATGTATGTACGTGTGTACATTTATGTGCACATGAACGTACACACATACATATGAATATATATGCGTGTATATATATGTATGTATATATATATATATGTGTGTGTGTGTGTGTGTGTGTGTGTGTGTGTTTATGTGTATGTAATGAACATAACTGTGTGTACACGTATTTCAGTGTTTCTTTATACTAACGTGTTTTTTTACATCCCTCACTCCTTTTCACCCTCCCCCCATCCCTGTTACACGCCGCATAAATATTCCTCTTCGTATTAAAGTTTCTCAGATCCTTCCACCCTTACTACCTCTCCTGCCTCCCACCACGACTCATCCACGTAATTCTCCTTATCTCTACATCTACACAAAATATTCTCTGTTACATTCCTTCACGTTTTTATATTCAATTTCTTAAAATATTTGCTGTACTCTACAATTCAATAAGCATATTATCTGGCACAATAAAAATAGTAGCAATAATGATAATAATAATAATAATAATAATAATAATAATAATAATAATAATAATAATAATAATAATAATAATAATAATAATAATAACAACAACAATAATACTAATGATATCTACAAAACACCTCTATTTCTCACACTTACATGCAATGCATATTATATAAAATTGTTACAAAAAATATTTTGGGGTGGGCATAAAAAATAAATTTAGGGAGGGGCTTATTAATATAGGAATAAGGGAAGAAATGGTGAAAAGAAGAAAGAAAAAGAAAAAAAGAAACGGTTTTGAGGGAGTGAATAGGAAAACAAATAAAAGAAAGAAATGATGAAGAAGTATTGAAAGAAGAGTATCAAAAAATAATTTGAAATGATACAAAGAGGAATATAAATCCGTCATTGCAAATAAACAGCAACAACAACAACAACAACAACAACTGGAATAAGAAATATTCTGCAACGGCAACAGCAATAAAATTGTAAGAACAGTAACAAACCAAAAGAAGTCTGTATATATATGGTCTGGAAGCGATGTGTGTAGGTGGTGCCAAATGAAATACTGCAGATATTTTCAACAATGTCCGACAATAAATTGGCGCCTAGCGTATCGATAGCTCTAGATATATTCCTTTCTATATTTAATCACATTCGATGGCGCGCTAAAAATAAATTACTTGTTACTTTGAGTTTCCGTAGGTTTTCGGCAATCTTTTTATACATCATTTCTTATATGTGTATTTCTTTGTTTTTAGTTCTTGTCTTCTTATTTGCTCTTAAATGTATTTTCTAGTTACAGTTTCAACGGCGTATTTTCTTAGTATTTAAATTTGGTCTTGTTCGTATCCAGGTCGATATCATTACTGCTGTTTTCGTCTTCATCTTGGTCCAGCATTCTCTACTTAATATTATGGCTTTTTATAACTGTTGTTGTTACTAGTGTAGTCTAGTTACTGGTCCTCTGTGATCGAGCACACCAACGATAAAAGAACATTCACCAAACGTTACGTATATCTAGAAATAACCATTTGCAAAGGGCCCGTTCTCTTTTACGACTCTAGCGTTTGATTTCAGATGGTTTTTGCTCCCTCGCCTATCATTATTGGCAACAACATAGAGATCCCGTTGAGGTTTCTTCGTCGTTGTCTTCATAATATTGTATGAGCCTCTAGTAAATGCTATTTTTAGTGGTATTCTTCATGTGTTATCGTACCTTCCTCTTCGTGTCAATGGTTCTCCCACGATACCTTTCAATTCCTCTTTCCATAAAACTATAAAGAATTTACTTCGCATACTTGATGTCGGTATATTTTATTGATATTGATGTTATAGTAGTTTTGCCATGCTTTATATTTTAACACTTGTGTGAATTATAATCCATTCGCAAACAGTCAATATGCGATTATTCCTGCTGTTTCTTGTTGGGTTACGTCCTCCGTCAAGAGCTGTTCTCTTTAGGTTTTGATGTTTCCTGAAATATATTTCTTTTCAATATCGGTCTTTATTTGTTATATTATTGTTTGTTCCATAATTCTTGCGGTTTTTTTTTTTTGCTCTCATCATACTCGGGCTACGCTATCTGCCGTGGTTTTCTTGCTCCTGTTCTTTTCAATTTCATTGCTTGCCCTTCCTTCCTCTTCTTTTCACTTTTGCCTTTCATCCATTTGAAATTGATAAAATAAAATACCAGCCAAGAAGAAATGTGTTTATATGAAGTGTTAAGTTTTACACAGATACAAAGAAACAAGGAAGAAGAGAGATGAAAAGGGAAAAGAAAGAAGAGGAAAAGGGGAAAAAGGTCGGGGTAAAGAAGCGGAGGATAGAGGGGGTGAGGGCGATGTACCACGTATCACAGAAAAAATCCACCGAGGTCGGCATTGCCATTCATTCTTTAGGGGTCAATAAAACAAGTACCAGTTAAAACCTAGGGTTGATTAATCGACTTACTCTCTCCTACGAACGTGCTGGCGTTGTGACAAAAATTTGTAACCATTATTATTATTATTATTATTATTATTATTATTATTATTGTTATTATTATTATTATTATTATTATTATTGTTGTTGTTTTTGTTGTTGTTGCTGTTGTTGTTGTTGTGTTTTGACTTTGCTTTAATTTGTAGGAGTTGCACCCAAGATTTCGATCAGAGACGTCAAGGAACAAGAAGACCTTTCATCTGAAGATGCTCACAAGTGAGGTGCCATGCATTAGGAAACACTGATGTCTGTGGGAGACAAATATAGAGAGTGAATAACGTTACATTTACATGGAGAGGAAATTAATTAGAATATGTGATGTACCCGTATGTTTGATCTTTTGTTATTCTCTTATTTTGGAGCTTCCAGAGATTCGGTCTCCATATTTGTTCACTCCCCTTAGTTCCATTCAAGTGCTCCTATAACATTAAGGTAATTCATAGTTTACATGTGAATTCTGTCTTTTGCAATCATCCGTATAGGAACATCCTCACTCTTCTTACATTTACCGCTTCCACTGCTTAATGCTAGCAAACGATGATTGACCTTTGACGCTCAATTTAGCTCTTGGTGTCTCTCTCTCTCTATATATATATAAGTGCGTGTGTGCGTGTCTTGTATATTTATGTATATCTAAGTTATATATACATATAGCTGTATGTATTTATATATTGTTAAAGACTGATACACACACATACGTGTGTGCGCATACATATACGAGGACTTGCTGAAAAGCCCCTGGGTTTAAGTGTACCAGGAAATACATGGTTAGAGTCCCAACATTCCGAGTCCTTTTACAGAGCTTAGAATAACTGAATAAGTGCAATACGTTTGTGAATCTGAGAGGGGAATATGTTCAAAAATTATCTATCCTCCTGTATTCATTTCCCGAAACCCAGGAACTTTTCAGCACCCCGTCGTGTATATATATATATATATATATATATAATAATAATAATAATAATAATAATAACGTAATTATTATTATTGAAATTATAATTAATGGTGTCTAAGAGATACCACCATGCTTGAAATATGCACGCGACTAATTTAAGTTATCGAATATTTTATTTATTTATTTATTTATTTTTGCTAGTTTATTTTGTTTATTTGTCTTCTCTCGTGATGCTGTATGAACATTTAATGTGATTTTAGAGTCAAATTATGGCTGCTATTTCAAGCTTGGTGGTATCTCTTAGACACCCTTAATTATAATTTTAATAATAATAATTACGTTTTGCGGCTTTTATTCCCATACTAGTCACCTGATAAGATCGGTATTATTTTAAATAACGATCTTATCCTTAGTTCTATAAATTTATATATATACTAGCAGAAATACCCGGCTTTGCCCGGGTTAAAGAGAATAATGAAA
>NC_142933.1:4031534-4034034 GCF_046866305.1 Octopus bimaculoides | reverse complement strand
CGTCATTGGCCTGCAGCCATACTGGGACACAAAACTTCAATTTGTTTTTAGTAAATTATATCAACAACTGTAATTATCCTCTACTAATGTCATTCCTGAGATTGTACGTAGCTCTTGAAATAAAGGGAAGTAAATGGAACTTGCTTGAACACGGCAGAAATTCTTTGCTCTGGCTTTACTCAATGCTGACGTAAAATATATTTTAAACACATACCCATACATATATCTATGTATGTTTGCATAAGTGTGTGTGTATGTATCTATTAATATATTTACTTATAAATATATACACATAAATTTATAAATATTTATGTGCGCGTGTGTGTATGCCTGTATATGTCTATAATACTGTGTGAGCTTATGTATGTTTAACTACTCACAAACACACAAGCATATGCATATATATTTACAAATATTCGATATATCTTTTTTCAGCCATATTGCTTCTGTTCCATTTTGATATCATTGTGCTTCGCATTTAGTTCTTGTTTGTCCATCACTGCTGTGATTCTGCCAATATCACTGTTGCAACTATTCGAACAATAACATGGAAGGTAACGGCTTTGCAATGTTAATGCGCCGAAACTCTGCTGCGCTATCTCACTTCATGGCTGATGAAAGGATCTCCATATTTATTTATCTATTCTGTTAATCGTTTTCATTTTCCATTTTTAGTTTTCATTCATATTTGCAGCGGACACAGAGTTGATATTTTCACTCCTTTCCACAGTGACCATGCTGTCTTTTTCTCCCTCATTGATTCTTGTTCTCACTTTTTATATTCTTGATTGTTTTCTCTGGTGTTTATCATTTTTATCATAGTCTCTGCGCGGTTTACTAATCTTCACTCTCTCTATGTTCCTTCTGACTCTCACATGCTTCTTTACTTCCACATTTACTCTCGTATTTCTTTGCCTCTCTGAATTAAAATACGTAAAATATGCCTTCTCCTGATATGAGCTTCGTAAAAAGAAAGTGTTATGAGCGTTTTGTTTGATGTACTCGACTTACATGATTCCACGTGTATGTCAATATACATGTAGATATATTTATGCATATATACATATGCATACATATATATATACATATATATGTATGTGTGTATATATATATATATATATATATATATATATATATATATATATATATATATATATATATATATATATATATATATATATATAATAAGAATGGGAGTTAAACGCAGGTGTTATTCAAATCGTTATACTTACGACATATGTTTCGAATAATACCAATGCCTACTTCGAAACATATGTGGGAAGTATAAATATTTGAATAAACACCTGCGTTTAACTCCTATTCTTAATTTATCTAGGCTATACAAAATCATTTCACTAAAACCTGGTATTTTTAACTTTATAAGTAGTCTGTCACGTGCCTGCCATTTGTATAAATTTTTGCTACCCTAGTAACTATTTTTTTTCCGTGTTATTTGTATGCATTAAACATATACACATGCATTTATACACACGCACACACACACACACACACACACACACATATATATATATATACATATATATATATATATATATATACATATATATATATATATATATATATATATATATATATATATATATATATATATATATATATATATATATATATATATATATATATATATATATATATATATATATATATATATATATATATATATATATATATATATATATATATATATATATATATATATATACATATATATATATATATATATATATATATATATATATATATATATATATATATATATATATATATATATATATATATATATATATATATATATATACATATATATACAGATATATAAATATATATATATGTATTCAAATACACAAATATGTATTTCAGAATACGCATATGTATATATGTGTGTAACCCTAACCCTAACCCTAACCCTAACCCTAACCCTAATGTTTCCTTCTTTTCCTGCAGATATCTTTGATATCATTGTCGCATGTATATGTAATATTTTTGTTTTTTTTCTGAAGTCGTAGTATGTGTTACCAATGTGATTATTAGGAATTAAGTAAAGTATGTGGAACATCATACAATATACTTTTTGAACTCCAAGACCGAGTTAATGCCACTTAATACAGAATAAAGTACACACAAGATAACTACTACTTTCAGGTGTCGATTCAAATACATCCTATCTTATGTGCGTATACATACGTATCTGCATACACACGCACACACAAACATATATATATATCTGTGTGTCTGTCTGTCTGTGCATGTATATATATATATATATATATATATATATATATATATATATATATATATATATATATATATATATATATATATATATATATATAACACTACTGTCGTGTTATAGGTAGTATCAGTAAAATAAAAGAAAACAGTGAGAGATATATATCAAAATATCGTTTAATATACACATAATTTGAAGATCTCGGTTATTAGTATCTCATATTTACATTATATATATGTGTGTGTGTAT
>NC_142933.1:4026534-4029034 GCF_046866305.1 Octopus bimaculoides | reverse complement strand
AAAATATTACTATGTGTCCGTGCGTATATATATATATACATATATATATTAGTATGTATACATACATATATATGTATTTATTTATTTACACACACACACACATATATTTAGAAAGGTAGATAGAGAGATGATGTATGTAATAACTACATATATAAATATATATCGTATATGATAATTACGTACACGCACACACGCACATACACACACACACATTATATGATACATATGTTTTACGCACACGGGCACACACATAGGTTTTGCATGGTTGAAAGATCAACTAAAAGGCTTGGCGACAGGACGGGCATCCGACCGTAAAACGCCACTCAGAAAACCTATTTAAATATGACAGCAGGGAAAGACGGATGTGAAAGAACGTTGGCGACAGCGTCAGCGTGACGTGGGCACCGCCGGCGACGACGACCACGTCGACAATGATTTTCATTATACTTCTCCAGCTGCAGCTACTGTTGCTTCCGCTGCCGGTGCTGCTGCTGCTGCTGTTGTTGTTGTTATTGATGGTGGTGGTGATGATGATGACGATGATGATGATGATGATGATGATGATGATGATGATGATGATGATAAGAACGATGATGATGATGACGACGATGATGTTGGTGGTGATGATGATGCAGAGGAAGCAAAGAGGTACATCTGAGTTATATAGAATAGTCTACAAATATGAGCAGCTGCTGTTTTGTATGTGTTCGCGTTTGTGTGTGTGGGTGTGTGTGTGTGTGTGTGTGTGTGCCTGTCTGTCTGTCTGTCTGTCTGTCTGTGTCTGCCGGGGTGCATGATGTGTTTCTGTGGTGCAGCGTTGTTTTCAACAAGAGAAGTTCTTTCCCATATGCAGAGATTTGCTTAGTAAGTTACAAACGAATATAAGCCGTGCGCTTCGTTGAATTCTTCCATCACACTATCAACTCCAATTGCTCACCAAAATCTCAATGAAAATAATCTCTCATGACCAATATATTTTTCACAATGTCCTTTAGCATTTCCTTCAATTCAGTTCTTTTTTCTTTCTGCTTTTGATCACGTGATATATCATAATCATATTGGCACTGTTTTTCGTCATGAAACAATGTAGAATTTGTTATAGAAATAATGACATTTATTCCATTTACTTTTTTCTTTTATTGATATGGCGGGCTGAATAAATCACTTGCACGTTGGACGAAATGATTTGCAACACTTCATCTGTCTCTTTGTGTTCTCATTTCAAATTCCGCTGAGATATTCTTTGCCCCTTTCATCCCTTTGGGTCGACAAAATATGTATCAAACAAGTATTGCGATCTACGTCATCAAGGTTCCTCATCGCTTCAAAACTGCTGGCCTTGTGACAAAGTATGAAGATCTATTAAATATTTTCTTACTGTTGAATCAGTAACCGATTCAGACTTTGTACTCTGACAATGAAATACTTATCTTATATCAACTGTATTAAACGTCAAACATTAATGAGTGCGTTTTATTGAAGAGTCCAGCCTGACATTAAGATAGAATAATATATGTATAAAGAAAGAAAAGAATAAAGAGACCAATGGCAAAGTTAGAATTATATTTTATGTATAATGTCTTACATCTGTTTCAGGGAAAATCCAATGTATCCCTTCATCGGAGACGGTAACATATATTATACATAATATACATAATATATATTATACATAATATACATAATATTCAAAAGTGATTTTAAATTCTCAATCGCAGAATAATGCTAATAATATAGCCTGAACAGGATAAACTACCCCTATTATACAGAGAAAAATGTAGGTGGCTAGTTGTGTGCACATTGAGAATTTAAAATCACTTCTTTAACTTTCTAAAAGACATCTCAACGCTTCTAGAAGCAAACTTTGTTTGTTTATTTACGTTTGTCGTAATTTGAATTTATAATATACATAATATATATTATACATAATATACATAATATACAGATATGCAGCATGGAATTTTGTCAGTGAACAGGTCGCGGTCTGAAAGCGACGAAAATATTTGGGAAAATTAAATTTAAACGTTCAAGTGAATCTAACGGCTTTTGTGTGATTTAAATAGCTTATAAACACCTTCCACGCTGCAATTGTTTTCGTTCTAGCACACGATCTCAGATCAGGTTACTTGATATGTAAGTAAATCTCCGTAATATACATATTGTAATCATATAAACGAACTGATACTGAACCCCTGCAATTCGCATTTGTGCGACAAAGATTTGACACATCATTAAATAATTTCAATTTGAAATAGAAATAATAAAAACATATTGATGTGTTATTAAGAAGCCGTTCCAGAAATAAACAGCATATGTAGGTACTGAAAGTGTCTCTGAATCTTTTATAGAGCAATTCATAGATATTGGATAAAGTCAGACTAAACGCAGAGAAATGTTTCTGTGCATAGTTGCGTTTGAGAAGTGGGTTCCTGTACGTGTGCATGGGTAAATATAAATAAAATATACGAGATGAATCATTGATGTAACCATGATGAATTGATAG
>NC_142933.1:4009034-4019034 GCF_046866305.1 Octopus bimaculoides | reverse complement strand
ACAGAAATAGCCACAAATTAAGGATTAATATTGATCTCTAACAGGATAGAATACCATCGATATCGGAGGTCCAGTTGCAGTCGATTACATCTACGATAGTTACTAGTGAGCAAAACAGTAATTGCGAAGTAATTAGCTAACGAGGCATTGTTTACTGTTTCAGACTGTTCTTCCACAGAAATAGCAGCAAAATTCATTGTATGTTGTTGCGCTCCAGGCACTTGATATGGAGAAGACGGAATGCTCACGGATGGAACGCCTTTGATTATAACTCTGCTGTATCAGGGGTGGCCTTTTGTTAAACAACAAAACGGCATCAATAGCATCACCATAAATTGAATAGTTGCCAGTATGTATGTATCACACACACACACACACACACACACACACACACACACACATACACACACACATATATATTATTAACAACAGAAACAGCATTGGTTAATACCTTTCACATCACTAGAATAGTTGCCATTAGAAACGACCCCTGGTACATTATTTGATCATCCACGGAAAGTTGAAATGCTAAGCCATCCTCAGTGGGTTTTAAATTAACGTAATTAAATACAGCAATGTATTTAGTACAATGCTCCGCTGATTACGCCAATTAGACGCCCTTTATTAAAAATAATATTACAATAACAGGAAATTAGTAATAATATGAATAATAATAATAATAACATTAACAATTATATTAATAATGATATTAACTAAACATTGGAAGAAAGAGAATGATAGCAATGAAAATAATCATTTGTTGTAAGAAAGAACTAAAATACATGTAATAATAATAACAATGATAATAATAATAATAATAATAATAATAATAATAATGATAATAATAATAATAATAATAATAATAATAAAAATCGTAAAAATAAACATAGCAATAACAAAAAACAAAATGATGATCATCATCATCATGCTATTGATGATGCAATTAAGATTATTGATTGTAATAATAACATTAATAATAATATAGCTGATGAATACAATGGTGGTAAATATGATATTGATGATGATGCTGATGATTCAAATTAAGATTGAGTTATCAAAGATTGTGATGTCGGTAATGGTAGCGGTGACGTTAGTGATGATGATACTGATGATGATGATGTTGATGACGACGACGACGATGACGACGACGAAGATGACGACGACGACGATGATGGTGATTACCATGATGACGTCGACAACGCGAGAACTTGCGGATGATATTAATAGCGATGTTTAAATTGATGGTTATGTTTATAACGATTCTGATGATGAAGTCGATGTAAATTATAATGATGACAATGATATCGGTGCAGTTAATTTTATATTAAATGAAATTCAGCAGAGATTTGCCAACCAGTTCTGTTACTCACACAGCCATTTCTGCCAGTGTGTGTCATAGTGAAAAGCACTGAACACTATCCATACCAAATATACGATGACCGTAGTTCGTAAATAGTCCATGCAATAGAAATGCTTTGTGATAAGAGAGCTGCGTTCAATTCTAATCTTAAAGACATTTGTATGTATGTAAGAGTGTATATAGTCTTTTACTCTTTTACTTGTTTCAGTCATTTGACTGCGGCATAGCCTGAGCACCGCCTTTTAGTCGAACGAATCGACCCCAGGACTTATTCTTTGTAAGCCTAGTACTTATTCTATCGGTGTATTTTGCCGAACCGCTGAGTTACAGGGACGGAAACACACCATCATCGATTGTCAAGCGATGTGGGGGGACAAACAAAGACACACAAACATATACACACATACATATATATATATATATATATATATATATATATATATATATATATATATATATATATATATATATATCACGGGCTTCCGTCAGTTTCCGTGTGCCAAATCCACTCACGAGGCTTTGGTCGGCCCAAGGCTATAGTAGAAGTCATTTGCCAAAGATGCCACGCAATGGGACTGAACCCGGAACAATATGGTTGGTAAGCAATCTACTTACTACACACCCACTCCTGCGCGATATATATTTTTGTTGTTGTTTGTAAATCATTAAAATGTGAATTATAAGCAGAGAATAATTAATTATAATTTTTTTTGTGCGGGATTTTGCTACAGACAAGTTCCATGGAAAACTGCAGCAATGAATTCGTGTTTTTCTTTCTTTCTTTTATGATCTAGACGATCTTTTCTTCATAGTTAATTAATGAATTCAATCTCCAGGCGGCATCCTTATAATTATTTCTTTATTGCCCTCAGCAGGCTAAACATAGAGGGGACAAGTAAGGGATTAAGTCGATTACATCGACCCCAGTGTGTTACAGGTACTTATTTAATCGACCCCTAATGGATGAAAAGCAAAGTCGACCTGGGCGGAATTAGAACTCAGAACGTAACGGCAGACAAAATACCGCTAGGCAGTTCGCCGGGCCTGCTAACGATTCTTCCAGCTCGCGGCTTCCTTAATCGTCAAATATTTCTCGATTTTCGCGTATGACTGATAGCACAAGCAAAATATATTCTTTACACAGTTGTTCTTAACGGAGGGTATTTGTGAGCGTAGAATAGGATCTCATTTGAATCAACATATAACATAACATTTTGAGGTCGGTGAAGTCGCTGTTATCAATTGTCTTTTGTCCTCTATCTTAAGATTATATATAGATTATTTTCAGAGTTTAGCATCACTTAGATGTTAAACATAACGCAAAATATCTCCGTAATGTCCAATCTCACATTGAGGGACATTCGGATTCTAATTTGGAGGTTGGTTACCTCTGCAATATGAATCATATCAGATGTAATTTAAGCCTCTCTTCTAAGGATCATCAGTAATATAGAGTATTTAACACGTACATATACATCCCATAATAAAGCGTAATTATCCACTAAAACATTCCTCTGAGCTTCTGAGTGTATAATCTAAATAAATGGATAGAATTTTAAAACTTCTTTTATGGCTTTTATTTCTACGATCGTTTTAGACTTTGGCTTTGGTTTCTCTTGCGCTGCTCAATGCACCGGATTCGATCAGCTACTGCTGAGCGAATCTATAGGACACCTTGCAATGTCGGTTGCCAAGTGATCGTTGACCTGCATCTCTTATGCATGATGACAAGTGGTATCCTAGTCTAAGCTATTATCGATTGCCGGCTAAACATATGTGTCTAGAAAGATGGATTCGGCGCGCCGCTATTATGTCTTACAGCGATCGTCCCCGCGCTTTTCACAGAATCTTATCTATGACATGATCCTTTTAATTCATCTTCAGAATCTTTCGAAAGCAAATTTTGTGGAATATATATAGTTTTCTATACGTCGTAACTGGGCCCTTCCACGTCTCGCAAGCATAAGTTACAGTTGGCGGAATGATGGAGTTCTATTGTTGAAAACTTCACGTCAGAGCTGAGGTTTCTGGCAGCCCATTCGGTCTTCAATAATTTACTGGGATATCTGCTGAAATATGCAATGAACCGTTTCAAACTTTTCTACGAATCATACAACACAGATTTCTTTCTGCTGTAATCGAACAAAAATCCAATATAAATATTAACTATTTTTAACGCTCTTGGGGTTTCAGCTACTTCCCTTAATATCTTACAAAGACGATAGGAGAAATTTAATAAGTAAATGTCACAGATTTTGACATTCTTGCTTGCATGGTTTGCTTGGAGGGCTTGAGAGATGTTATATAGAAGGGGCTCATGAATATGGTTACACTATAATCAGTATTCCATGCAGCGTTTTGCGTATTCTACGCTGTCCGTTGATATTTGTGGCGCTTCATTTTAATATCGTTTATATTTGAAATTTGAATATTTCTAATCAGTGACTAAATGGTTTTCTTATTACCAGCCAACACACACACACACACACACACACACACACACACAGACACACACAAATACACAGACACACAAACACACACGCGCATAGACACTACCAGACACACATACACACGCGAGCACACACAAATATGCATGGAAAGTTACATACACACACGCACGCACACACACACACACACACACACACACACACACACACACACACACACACACACACACACACACACATATATATATATATATATATATATATATATATATATATATATATATATATAAACATGAAGGCAGAGAGAGAGTGAGAGATAGAAAGTAAGAAAGGTGAACAGACACGAACGCACACATATATTTATATATGGACATGAATATGTATGAGTGCGCGTATGTACATATATGTGCGTGTGTGTGTGTGTGTGTGTACATATCTCTATGTGCATATATGTATATACATATATACATATATGTACATCCATATATATGCATATATATATATGTGTGTGTACATGTATATATATATATATATATATATATATATATATATATATATATATATATGTATGTATACATATATATATATATATATATATCTTCCCCCTCTCTTACATCCACCTTCCCCTTCTCCCTCCTCGTCAACACCCCCTCATAAGCTCATCCCACCACACCCCAACACACTCCTACTCTACCTTCCCACTCCACCCCATCCAATTCCTTACACCCACCACCCACCCCTACCCACATGCCCCACCCTACCCACATACCCCCTACCCCACCCTACCCACAGACCCCCTACCCCACCCTACCCACATACCCCTACCTCTACCCCACCCTCAGCCTAACCCACACTCCACCCATGCCTTCCCCACCTCCCAACACCCTCACATCACACCACACCAATACCCTCGCATCACACCACGCACACCACACCAATACCCTCGCATCACACCACGCACACACTACAACTGACCAACTACTTTCTCCCTTTCTCCCTTCCCCATTTTCACACTACATACGTCAAGATCACCAGCATTCTACCTCCCACACACAGCCCCTCGTTCCCGATCACCGTTTGTTATCTCCCCCTTTCTTAGCTCTCCTGAAATAAGAATTTCTAACTTCCGGTCAGCCATTGTTATGATCGGCCATTATTATGATTGACCGTTGACTGAACAGTATTCAATTTTTTTTCTCCGTGTTTTACTCCTTGTCTCCGTATTCTTTCTGTTGAAGAGCGTAGCTCGAAACGTCAAAGACTTTCCGTATTCCCGAGCGTCATACTAATATATACTTTTGTTATTTACACCACCTGTCCTCGTCTGTTGTTATTATTTGTATATTCTCCCATATATATATATATATATATATATATATATATATATATATATATATATATATATATATATATATATATATATATATATATATGACATACGTGTGCGAAATTGTGTTCCGTGTGTGTGTATATACACAATTTTCCCCTATGAAAACACTCAGTCGTGACGCAAAGAAGACATCAAAGATTTGCGTGTTTTCCACAATTCTGGATATTTTGCTGTAATTTATTTAGAAATTGTTATTAAGAAGATTTCGTTGATCAAAGTTATTGTTCGTGATGGGTGCTAAATGTCAACCAACGCTTCGATAGAACGTTAATGTTATGTAATATAGACATCAGTTTGATAGGAAAATTATATTCTATATACTTAGAACTGCATCAGCAACAGCAGTAGCAGCATTTCAGAACGGTAGACATAATGATAGTAGAGGCAGCAACAGTAGGAAGCTTTTGTCTAAACAATGAAGAATCTTTGAGCTAAAAAACTAGTTATTAGATTATTTTGTAAACGCTGGCGCAGCATCTGCTTGGAAATATATATGCTGAGTGTCTCTGCACGCCTCTTATTAACATACAATGAAAGAAATTAAACCAGTCGTCTGGCACGAATATGGGGTGGGGGTGAGAGTTTAAAAGGCAACAGTTTTCTGGGTTAATGAATGCAGACTGTGTGATCACTAGATTACTTGTATTTACCAGAAGTTTTTTTTTTTTCTGGAGTATAATTAGACATACTTCTACACATTTACGTCCCTGTTTGAATTGGGCAATTACCAATCAGCCTTCGACATTCTTTGTTCAAAGGGTTTTCTTGCCTAAGAATATTTCGTAGCTTTAAAAGCTTCAATTTTCACCGTTCCAAAATTAGAATCATTTCTCATTCTTATTTTATTTCTAAATCCTCATTATCCATGACCTGTTATTGTAATACTTGTGGTTGTGTTATTTACTATTTTGTCATTTGTTTTTTAGCAGGCTTTAATACTGGTTGGTGAGAAATATATTAGTATTAATTCCATGTTCTATTTTAAAGAATGTCGTTAAAAAAATTATTAGAAATAAGAAGCATTGTCCATTCTGCAGAAACATACGCACACACACGAAACACACAAATACATTGGTATATGAAACGTACGCACGCTAATTTATTTACAAATCCTTAGTATACATGTGTGTGTGTGTGTATTTGAGAAAACAAGTTCAAAGGCAATTATGTGAATATATCCCGCTCCACGCATTGTTAAACAATCAATAATAACAATAATGATAATGATAATAAAAATAACAACAAAACAACTCAATACCACAGATTTGCTTGTCAGTAGCTTGACCTTAACCAGTTGATTAAATCCCTTAGTGGCTGACAATATGTGCATCTCTGATCACGAGCAGAAGTAGTGGGGGAGCATCATAGCCATGTGTTGAGAGGAATTCTTTGGGGTTTGAATACATGGATGTTTTGTTCAACATCCTTAAACAACCCTTATGCGCTGTTAATCTTGATATGAGACCACTATGTCACGCATGTATGGTTGTAATCCATGTGCCTGATGTACCCTTATCAGACGGGTAGACATGATGAGTATACTGGACTTCATATATTTTACCCCAGTCTCAGTTTGGTGGCATGCCATGCCCTCTTACTCAATAATAATAATAATAATAATAATAATAATAATAATAATAATAATAATAATAATAAATTAAAATATATTTACATAACATTGTGCTACGACGAAATCTCCTCAAGCCCAGAAGACCTACATTGATAGATAATATGTGTACAGGATACTGAAATAGAAATTACGACAGCGACATTCAAATAATATCGGCGAAGTACAAATACATGAAAACAATTGTAAAATAACAGGAAATATGCAGTGAAGTGTGAGGGACAACAATGAAATAATAGCTTTATCGTTTTTAAATCATTATGTACGGTTCTTCGTCACGGTGTATATAACTTGGATTATTATCAAATCGCCGGAATGTTTATATTTATTTAATTTTTATTTCATCAATACGAATAAATATGAAATATGGATAAACTGATAGCAAATAAGGTATATATATACACTACATTAGTGCCTGTTTATGTATATATATATATATATATATATATATATATATATATATATACATACATATGTCCATATATATATATAACTATATATATACATACAATTTTTTATAAGTATATATATAAATATACATACTTTTATAAATTATATATATATATATATATACACATTCGTATATATACACCTATACACATTGCAAGTTGAGGATAGTGATGCTCAATAATGACATTAGAGTCAAACTTATTGTAAAGATCAAATTGATCGGGGCTTCAATTGCTGGTTCACGCATGAGCAAGTCGACCCCAAAAAATGTTGGGCACAATCTCAAATTTTACTATATATATATATATATATATATATATATATATATATATATATATATATATATATATATATATATATATATATATATACATATATATATATATATATATATACGTATATTTACATATACATATATGTACACACTTATGCATACACATACATGTATATTCACACATATACACACAGATACGCACACACACACACACACACACACACACACACACACACACACACACACACACAATCACACAAAGATATATAATATATATATGTGTGTTAGAAAATGGAATGAAAGATTGTCTCTATTTAAAATCACTACAATTGTTTCACCACTGTTTTACACCTGTTTGTGAGATATACATCCATAGTATTTAATTTTTAATTCTTTTAATTTGTTAACATGAACATACATATATCAACCAACAATATTTCTAAAAGTCATTGAATAAAGCAAATATAAAACGATCTTTAAACTTTCTTTTGTGCTGCCTCTACCTTTACTTTTGAAAAGTAACCTTTGAATTATATGGATTCTTAACCCCTGTTCAACTATAAATATATAATAAAGAGACTCTCTTTATTAGAAAATACAGACGCATTTTGAACGCATCTACAACAAGCCTTAGAATAACACAAACACACACGTAAATATTAAAAATGATAAATTCAAGAGATACCCAAGAATTCATTAAAAAACAGTTCCAATCTTATTTCATGTGTGCGAAATATTTGAGGTCACTCTTCTTTCGCACATGGGAAAATTTCTGCATCAGTTCCTAGCTATTACACCTAGAGTACAGACTTGTAATGTGCGCTCATTGGATTTTCGTTTTCACGCAAGATGATAAAACGCATCTAGTAGAAACCATAAACTCATGTCTCGTTAATAATGGTCTTCATGGAGTCTGAATCGTGGTTTTTACTAAACGATTGTGATGCGGAGTTGCTTTGATTACCCATCTGCACTCCGCATGCATAAATCCTCCATTAAAATGCAATGTACCGATCTAAGCTTCTTCCCCGTATTCAGCAAATTTTTGGATTCCTATGCAACGTTCTTCCATAACTATTCAGCGAACTTTCTCAAACGTTTACACGTTTCGGCTTGTGGAAGACTTACCTTAAAGGTATGTCGCTCTCCACTGAAATGCAGTCATGTTTGAATCGATTGTAGAAACCTTTGGTCTGAAATTTCCTAAATGGTATGACTGCCGAATGCCTTCTGAATTTTCTGGATAATTTGAGTTTAATTACCACCAAGGTTTTGACATAACTTGATCCAGTAACTCTGTTCGGTGCGTTCGTCAAAAGCGAAAATCCAACAAGCCCGCACTACACGCCTGTTCTCTAGGTGTAACGTCCAAGGACAGATGCGGCCTACTGGAGCGAATACTCTCAGGCATACACAGGAAGGATAGCACTACATGTCTCCAAAATGATTCCGCCCACGCCTCAACAGTTTTGGTGGGAAAAAGTCGGATATTTTGAAACGCACCTCGTACAGAATATTTTGTAAGTACGGTGTATTCACAAAGACGTTATATAAGGTATCGTTATGTGCATAATAGTAATTTTATGTACTTGCTTACGGCTATTTTAATTTTATTACTACATTGAGGTTGTGCAGAGAAGGCCCATTCCTAGGTGATATGTATGCTGCATATAATACATTGGAATATTTGATGAAAACATAAAAGAACATTTTCTTCCATTTCTCTTCTTCTCTCTTTTCAGTTTGAGAATTGTATTTTCACAAAGCCATTGACTCAGAGGAACAAAAATAATAATACGAAAAGTCGTAGAAAGTAACTTATGGCGAGATACAATATACAAGATACATTATAAACACTGTATATCTCTGCAAGCTGAAGATGAACATTGAACAACGATACCACTGTATATTTGAAATAAATGTAGGATGTAATTTTGAGTGAATGATCATATTTTTGATTGTCAATTTTATTTTAATAAGCCAACAAAATTCCATTAAAATCTATTTATCAACTCATGTTATTCAATAATGAATTCTTCAGATATTATTCCACATTTATCGATTTTCTTATAGTCTCCATATCAATCCCGAATTCTCACCCTTCTCTCTTTTTTTAATTTCTCCGAGAACCTTTTCATCTTTTGCAATTTCCACAAGCGTCTCATTCCACCATTCTGGAAGGCTGTCTGTGAATTTCTGTACAATTATGCATTCAAATATTCACCGAATGCATATTCATATCGATTTTTTAATCTCATTTTATTTCATAATAATTACAGTCCCTACATTTTTTTCTGTTTTATTTTCCTTTTCGCCCTTCTTTCGTTTTCACCTTCCCATTTGCTTCATAGTGATTCAGGATTTTCCCTTTTATATCAAGTTGTTGTTATTGGCAATTATTTTGTGAGATAAACTCACGAAGGGTTTCATTTTCATAGAAAATAATTTCACA
>NC_142933.1:3996534-4006534 GCF_046866305.1 Octopus bimaculoides | reverse complement strand
ATTATTATTACTATGTTTGTTGCTGGTGTTGGTGTTGTTGTTATTGCGTTAAATACATAGAATATATTGTGAATCAATAGATATTTCTTTTGTAAAAATAGCAGTGATATATGTTTACATACACATATATAAGTATACGTATATACATACACATATATATATATACTGCATATGTATATATATATATATATATATATATATATATATATATATATATATATATATATATATATATATATATATATATATATATATATATATATATATAGATACATATACATATATATACATATGTACATATATACATATATGCAATAATATAACTGCATACATGTGTATATATATATATATATATATATATATATATATATATATATATATATATATATATATATATATATATATATATATATATATATGCATACATGCATGCAATACATACACGCGCGCGCACACACACGTTTCATATGTATACATTCTCACGCACAGAGACAAGCCTTACAGTGTATTGTTGGAATTATTTTGGATTGGTGAATGATGAAGTGGAATAATGGAGTTAGCCAAGGTAAATACGAAAGTAAAATATGTTCACAGATTAGCACAAATTCTTGCAGTGTTGTCGTTGGAATTGTTCTGGCAGGATCAAAAATAGAACCTGTTTGTCTCTTTTTACTGCAATACCATCACAAAATGATTGGGACACAAATATACACGTGATGAATGACAAGTGAGATTTTGTTGAAAGCCGAAAGAATGGAGCGTGATATATATTTATATACATCGACATATATTATGGAAGACAAAGGTGATTGTGAAGCAGAGAATTTGTTAAGAAGATGGATTAGATTACGGTGGAAAAGTTAATTGTTAACGGATAGAGTTGAATCTATGTAGGTACCTCGAGAATTTATATTTCTCGTAACGCTTCTCTATATATTTACCATCAAATCATTTACTACCGACATCTGCCTATCTCTCCATTTATCATTCTTTGTACACAAAGATATACAGACACATAGACCGACACACACATATATACATAATATATACGTAGATATATAGGTACATATATCTATTTATATGTATATATACAAATATACATACATATATATGTGTCTGTTCCTATGCATGTATGTGTTTGTGTGTGTGAATGTGTGTATAACAAGATGCCTGAACAGATTTATCGAATTCATCAAAGTCGTATTTACAATAAGTAATAAAACGAAACATGCAGGGCTTTTCCATGAGGCTGCTGCAAGAAAGAGAAATTGTCTCAGTATAGTCCACAATTATTATTTTATTTCCTAAATAAATACCCAAGTGTATTACATCGTCCATTGTACAATATGCTTGAAAACAAACCCGGAATGTATTGTTACTGGGAAGAAAGAACGTTGTCTCCATTCACGGAGCTTAATGACAAAAGTAGAACATGATTTAATTAAAAGAGTTACAAACATCAGTACAGACAGACTTGTTAAATGACAGAAGTAAAAGCCTCAGTATTTCAAAATGAAAGTAGCTACTGCATCAAGTCAACGCCAAATGAATTCAATAAGTTAAGCAATCGAGACAAATAGAAGAAACAAACGCAAAATATTATTCGAAACCCAAAAGAGAGATCTTCGTAAAATATACAGAAATCTTCTGTATGAAAATGGCACGGATTCCATGAACCAAGCAAAGAGCTCCATTCCAACTAACATAGTTCGATGTCGATACGCTGGTTGTCTAAAACGTGCACGGTCTTCGGATATAGTTAGGGCAACAAAGGCATAAGTCTGCACGAGAAACGGGGCTGTGTGTATATGTAGATATAAACCCCCCCAAAAACCTGTTTCGTGTATGACAAAAATATCTATATTCGCCAGAGCAATGACAGTATGGATAAATAAACATTAAACAGAAAAAGACAATAAATATATTTTATATGTGAAACTTTGAGAGCGATAATTTATATTTCTAAGTTGTAGGTTCTATGCAATATGTAAGGGTTATACAGTGCAGTCATTTAAAACAAAATTATACGCAATCCGAAAGAAATGTGTTGTTACGTGTAACAGTTAAAGACGATATTCTTCATTATTTATATTTCAATCAATATATCTTGTTTCCTTTATTACGTTAACGATAATTAAATAATGCTTCGAGACCAACTATACAAATCTCCAACGTTATTAAATGCTGTATGATAATGCACTAACAATATTTACAGATTCTTATATTGATGTTTAGTCGAAAATACATGCATCTACATTAATATCTCAATAATTTTATGGGAGTGTTGCACAATTCCATTTATGTGGATTTATGTCGAATATGTCCATTAAGAAATGTGTTAATGGAGACATTCATTAACTGGCATATTGTCTTTAATTCCTCAGTGAACAACATTTATGGACACCTAATAGTGCTGCTTACTGAAATGGTATGTCTGATGCGTAAATGTATCCAGTTTGCCTCTTTACAGAAAGGGTCGTATATCATTGCATTTGTATCAATTACAAATGCATAATGGATACATTCGTAAACTGACTTAATGTGTTTAGCTCAACTATTAAGTCGCTGCAAATCCTTACCTTTTTAACTGGCTTCTGAGCCACTTTATATTAATTCCGTATTGCTACACTGATTATTAATACACTACGGCCAATATTGTCATGCTAAATGGTGTCATGCTAAAGATATATATATATATATATATATATATATATATATATATATATATATATATATATATATATATGTGTGTGTGTGTGTGTGTGTGTGTGTGTGTGTGTGTGTGTGTATACAGAGAGAGAGAGGGAGAAAGAGAGAGAGAGAGAGAGAGAGAGAGAGAGAGAGAGAGAAATGAGTATATTACATCGACTTCAATATTTACGCTACATTTCCATTATTATCTTTGCATTGCCATTTTCAGAGTCACGTGAGGAATCTTGTCTTATAGAATAGGTGGAATCGTTTCTACAAAGGTTTTAAATTGCGTAGCCAGACGTGTGTAAGCAGCTTTGCCATATTGCTGTGTTTTTAAATATACTTTCTCGATGCTACTGTAGATTTTATCATTATACAATGCAACGTATTCTTTCATCATATATATATATAACGCATGCAGCATTTATCAACGTTATTGTCCAGGTATAAATATTCTCTCTAAATATGTCGCGTTGTTTATGTTTATGTAAAATGCAAGGATATCACTGGAGAAGTGTGCTTTATCTTTATGTACTTAGGTAGATACTAGAAAATATATTCTAGTGAATGGACACATTAAAAGCTTTGTGAGATTTGCAGCAAAAAAAAAGGGAAAATAAAATGTAAATAAACAGTGTTGTACGCAAGCGCTTTCTGGAGAGAAGGAAGAATCGGTAAGTAATACTTTTACGTGACAGGTACGTTTAGAGCACAAGACAAATATATGAAGATAAACTGAGGGACTCAGCTGTTGATACATCTTAGCAAATAGAGATGTTCACAAATCCACCAAAGTTGCATTATAATTATATGAGAAATTGAAGAATATAGGGGCCATATATACACTGTAAATTCTCCATTCTTTATGGATATATTTCGTATTATATTCTCACTTGTATGCCATTTCTTTATTTACTGTCATATATCATTCGCTTCTAATGTAACGCATTCGTTCATTCTTCATAAACGTTCATTTCTTTTTCCAATTATACTTCCCCGTGTGTTCTATGTAACCACCATATTCCACCCCACCCCCACTTTTTTCTTCTTTTCTCTGTCAGCACGTTGCTGCCTCTCTCCTCCCACTCTTCCTCCAAACTAGTTTGTTTTCTTTCTGACATTCTTTTTCCCTTCTCTTTCCTTTCTTTCGTTATTCCTTTCTTCATAAATCGATCATTTTGTATTTCTGTCCCGGCTTTTTTCTTCGTTTCTTTCATCGTTTTGTACGACTTCCTTTCTTTTTCCTTTCCATTATTCATTCCACTCGAGTTACTAAATTCTTCCAAACTACCCATCGTCTATATCGTTCATAATCATCTCTTTATTTCTTAATTATTTTCTTCTTTATTATACTTACCCTGAGCCTACACTAAGAAATATGTTAACACCCGCTTTGCTAGTATCTCCTGATCCACAGAGCGTCACCACGTTCCTTTGCCCGATTGTTGCTTTATAGCATATTATTTATGAGTCAGTTATGGGGGGGGGGGGCGTCGTAACCGCCTACCAACAAGAAATAGAAGTTAAAGTCCCCGAAAGAATCTCACCGTCATAAAGGAACGATACTCTAGATATTGTAATCCTCTTTATTCAATGAATGAACTAATAGTGGATGGTCACGCTCGGAATATATTTAATGCTATGTCATTTTGATAAAGAATGATATTAGAATGAGCAAGAACATTTAGAAGATTATTTGTGGCTCTATGAAGGCGTAGGAATGGCTGTGAAGCGCTAGGACGTTCGTCTTGCAACAATGTGGCTGCAGATTCAGTCCCACTAAATGGCACTTTGAGCATATGGCTTCTGTCATACACCCGGGCTGATTTTCGCATTGTAACTGAATTTGTTTTGAGGAAACTATGGAAACCTGTCGTATATAAGTGTCTGTGTGTGTGTGTGTGTGTGTGTGTGTGTGAGGGGGGTGCAGGCACGTGTGCATCTTTTCGTCTGTGTTTGTCATTCCCCGTTGCCGCTTAGTAATTTATTGTAGATTTCCTTATATTCACGTCACTTAGTTGTTCGACAAGAGAGGGACAGAGAGAATAAATACCAGACGTATCTGCTGAAGTTGATTTATTTGACTTCAAACCTTCAGGGTGGTGCCCCAGCATGGTCGCAATCCAATTACTGAGAAAATAAAACATATTCCCATTTATTCAGTTCTTCTTTTCCTTCTTTACCGATGTCTCACTTACTCCCTGCTTCTATTTCTCCATCTCTATTCGTCTTTCTTTTCTTTATTTCTTTCGTCCTCTTCCACCCTAAACATGAACAACAGCAACATCAACGCTTAAGGCCTGTCCAATAAAATGTAAGGTCAGTGTCAAATCCATCGAAGCTAAATAGAAACCATAGTATTCCGTGGTGAAACGTAGGCTACTGAATTGCCTTCTCATACCTCTATCGGGTTTTAGCTATTGAGAAGTGGTTGTGAACATCCAAAAAAATCACGAAAGAAACCAAAAGCACCGGCAAATGCATATGAAACCCTTAAGAGACAACGTCACTCCTACTTTGCAAAGATTAATAAAGGAAAAAGAACGAAAACGGCCCGAATGGCAGAGGCCTTGACAGAAATAACCAGAAAAGCTACAAAAACAACGAAAATAGTAACAAACCAAAGCTATGAATCTTAACCTTTAATACACAGTCAGTGAAGTATGTCACCATATGAGTTTTCTCCTTTGTTATAAGGGGGAAGTGGCAGGGGAAACAACTCTAGAGAAAAGGCAATGTGCTAAAGTGTAACAGTAAAAGCTACCACAAAATCAAGTTCAATTACCAACTGGAAAAGAAAATACGGCAATATATAGTTCTATATATTTCTTTCTATTAAAGACACAAGGCCTGAAATTTGGGGAAAGAGGATAGTCGATGTCATCGACCCAGTACTCAGCTGGTATTTAATTCATCGACCTGAAATGATGAAAGGAAAAGTCGACCTCGACGGAATTTGAACTCAGAACGTAACGGAAGACGAAATACCGCTAAGCATTTCGCCTGTCCTATTAACGTTTCTTATTTCTTTATTGCCCACAAGGAGCCAAACAGAGGGGACAAACAAGGACGGACAAAGGGATTAAGTCGATTACAGTGCGTAACTGGCACTTAATTTATCGACCCCGAAAGATTGAAAGGCAAAGTCGACCTCGGTGGAATTTGAACTCAGAACATAGCGTCAGACGCAATACCTTTAAGCATTTCGCCCGACGCGCCAGCTCGCCGCCTTATACAAAAACAATATATTCTTTTCTACTCTAGACACAAGGTCCGAAATGTTTGGGGAGAGGGACAGTCGATTAGATCGACCCCAGTACGCAAGTGTACTTATTTAATCGTGCCCGAAAGGATGAAATTCAAAGTCGACCTCGGCGGAATTTGAACACAGAACGGACTAGCAGATGAAATACTGCTAAGCATTTCGCTCGGGGTGCTAACGTTTCTGCCAGCTCCCACCGCCTTGTAAAGTTCTAAATATTGAATATACACCTAGTTAGGAGGGAGTCTTAGTTTCTCTCGAATATATTAACTTCTAACTTTCTACTAAACTTTCTTCTCTCAATCTTTCTTATTTTCCTTCTTTCTTTCACATATATATATTTTTCTTTTCCTTCCAGTCATATTGTTTTTTTTTCTTCTTCTTTTTCTTTCCTTAATACTTTTCTCCCTCTTTTCTTATTTGTCTCAGTTTTTTTTTTTTTTTTTGTTGGCACTCTTCCTGAAATCCTTCTCTTGTCATGTTTTATTCTATTCTTTCTTTATTATATTTATTTAATTCGTTCCTCTTATGTTCTTTATGTTTTTATTGTTTCTCTTATATGACTATTAATTCATCTGTCTCCCATCCTTTCATTCATTCATCTTTTATTCTTATTCAACAAATATTTACCTATTTTTATCTTCAATTCTTTCATTCCGTCTATACTTCTTTCCTTCATTCATCACAACTGTTATTCTACTAATCAATCATTTTATTCACACTTCACTTCTTCCATTTATATTCCTTTCTTTTCTTCGTTCTTCACTTCATTTCTTGAACTCATTGTTTTCTTTTTTTTTTGTTCTCTCACTAAATTATAATTACTTCTTTAATTAATAATTATTCAATTTTTTTTAGTTTTCTTCCAATCAGTGTTTCAGTTTGTAACACATTCATTTAAGTCATTCCATAAGTTTCATAAAAATACTTCTCTTCAGAATTCCTTTCTTTCTCTTTCTTCGCGACTTTTATTACTTCTTTCCTTCTCTCTTTCTTTCCTTCCTTCGTTCTCTTTTTCTTTCATTCTTCGTTGCTTTCTATCAGTCGTTCTTTTTCTCTTTCCATAATGTGCTCTGACATTCTTATATTCATTCTTTACGAGAAATCGTTCTCTACATACCATCTGCGCTTCTTTCTCATTGACATCTCTCTTATATACCTTCTCTCTCTCTCTCTCTCTCTCTCTCTCTCTTTCTCTCAGTCTTCCTCCCCATCCTTTCTTTCTGAGATTCGTCTCTTTCACAAAAATCCATCGCATGCCACGTGATTTGACAATCCACAGCGCTTAGTTGCTGGATCAGTTACAAATTGTATTTCGAACTAGAAAATCGATGCCTAGAATTGTCACGCACGGATTTGGACTTGATTAAAATTTCATGTGCAAATATAAGAACGCACGCACACACACACACACACACACACACACACACACACACATACACACACACCCACACGCACACACACACACACACACACACGCACATACACACACACACACACACACAAACACAGCAAGACAGACACACATTCATATGTGTGTGTGTGTGTATTTACATATATATATAAATATATATCTATATACATGTATGTATGTATACATATATATGTATATGCGTATATATATATATATGTGTGTCTGTGTGCATGTGTTTGTGTGTGAGCATATATATATATATATGTATATGTATATGTATATGTATATGTATATGTGTATGTATATCTATATATATACATATGTGTGTGTATACGTTTACATATACATGCATATATGTATGTATATATACATATGTATATATATATATATATATATATATATATATATATATATATATATATATATATATATATATATATATATATATATATATATATATATATATATATATACGTATGGAAGCACACATATATATAGGCACGTATAAATGTAATAACTCTATAAAGCATAGAAGGAATTTAAAAGCTGGTAAGCCTTCAATTTTGTAGGATTTATATGGTGTGATAAAGGGAATTAGCGATGCAATTAGACTATCGATTTACAAAGCCTCGTATGGAATACTTTTTTATAGATGTCACAAGTAGTCAACGCATTGGCTAAACATTTTCTCTAATCCACCTTCATCCCTGCCCCGGTGTGGTACTAGCGTTTTATGGAATGAAGCCGAGAATAAATTCTGTCAGAATTCAGATTAACACTGTTCGTTATTTTTGAAGAATGTTGATGAATCGTGGAAATTTTTTTTGAAAGAAAGAAATGAAAATATTCTTGAAGTAAAATAAGAAAATAAATAACGTGCATATGAACACACACTGGACCGAACACAACTACATACGCCTTGGTGGGCGTGTACTTACGTTAATAAATAAATAGACATATCAATGTGCATATATTTCTATATGCATTAAGATTGGCAAGAATTTCCTACACATACTTCCATCCATACATACACACATGTACATACATAAGCACATACATACACATACATACATACATATATATATATATATATATATATATATATATATATATATATATACATACAAATATGTGTGTGTGTTTGTGTATGTATATGTATATATTTATACATTACATATATTGTCTTTATGTATGTATAAATACATACATACGGTTATGTATATGTGTGTGTAGCTATATATATATATATATATATATATATATATATATATATATATATATATATATATATATATATATATATATATATATATATATATACATCTATCTATGAATCTATGTATCTTAAGATATATATATATATATATATATATATATATATAAAATATACACCTCTGTCTATCTGTCTGTCTATCTCTCTCTCTCAATTAAATAGATAATATACCATAAATCATCGGCATATCGACTTTGGTTGCAATCTAAAACATATACAATTGGGTTCTATATTTAAGAGATGAGGAATTATGTACATTATTTACATTGTTTACATTTGACGAATATTTGTCCTCATCTTGTTTGTTGTTAACACAACACTTCGGCCTTCATCAGGTGTCTTGTGGAAATTTCGAGCGCACTCAAAAACCCGTCCGTGTGTCTACCTTTGCATGATCAGATGTTTTTTATTAATTCTACGACTTTTTCTTGTAGCGGAAGTAGTATGTTTTGGCGACCTCTGAAGAAACTCTTATTACGTATATTACGCAAATTTATGTATTTTTTTACATTGTCCTTCGTTTGGTTATTCAAGGAAATTTGAAACCTGCATAAGACTAACTTTATACATTGTGGATCTCCGGAATAACATCGCAAACAATTACTACCGTGTCCTTTCTTGGCTAAAAGTGTTGTCTGTCATTATTCATCTGCTATTTTGCTTTATTGATTACGTCTTCTATTTGAGTTGTCAATCTCTTAAGTCTTCTTAAATATTTTATTTCCTTACGTACAGAAGGAGCTGAGTTGTGACAAACAAACAAAATTCGCTAGAATTGAGACAACATTTTGGAAACGATGCATGTAGATGTTTTCAAAGTGTACATTTGCAGTGTACATAATTGACTCCCTAAAATCTAACTCTGTTTCGGAATATTTTCTCAAGCATTCTGCAAGAAATACATACCTGCATTGGATTATAGATACAAAAGCGAACAATCTACTTAAAGAAGTGTAAATTGGGTGGCGGCTGAGCGTAGTCAGCTTTCAGGACATTTTAGGAGAAATACCTACACCTACGAGCATCCAACTTCTACAATTGTGCAGAAAGTTTTATTCTTTTAAATAACAAAACACATGTAGAAGTCCAAATAAAGTTGCATTTGGAAGAAGTTTAGAAAAGTCTATTCAAAATGCCTTGCTTAGAAAAACAGATATGTATTCGTCAATAGGAACATATTTCTATACATATTGAATGCCATTGCACAGATTTTGGCAAACAATACTGTACATCATTAGAAGGCAAAACTTTCACCACATTTTGCTTAATAAGTACAGACATACAAGAGCGTCATTGCATTCGTCTGGAGTTCAAAACCACCATGATTGCAGTATAATAAATATTCACATAATATCAT
>NC_142933.1:3986709-3989209 GCF_046866305.1 Octopus bimaculoides | reverse complement strand
ATATATATATATATAAACGTATATTCATTTATAAATACACTACAGAGTCTGTGTCGGTGTTCGTTGGAACGTGTGTGTGTGTATATATATATATATATATATATATATATATATATATATATATATATATATATATATATATATATATATATATATATGTATATATATATATATATATATATATATATATATATATATATATATATATATATATATATATATATATATATATATATATATATATATATATATATATATATATATATATACATATATATATATACATACATACATATATATACACACACACGCATACATATATATGTAGATAAAAGAAAATTACTCATGAATTGGGATATCAAAATATATGTATGCACAAATGATGTCACCGTTTGCAAATATCTGACATCGTGTATGCGCTTTTCGTTGTAACTACGTTATACGTGAATATATATTTGTTTGCATACTTATGATTATTATACAAGGGCGAAATGAAATTAACGACCCGCATCCAGACGTTTATGAATTCATCTGTATGTTTGTGCTAGTGTGTCTACGTCTGTGTGTATGTGTGTGTATTGTGTGTGTATGTGTATATATGTGTGTATTGATGCATGTATATAAGTTTGTGCGTGCATATAGATATGTATGTACATACATAGAGACACACAGGCCTGATTATAATTAAGCACTGACAGAGCTCATTTTTCATAACGAGCGGAATATTTATAGTAAATATAATATTATCTTGTATATTTATCAAATATATTTAAGTTGTCACCATTGGTTTCATGTAAGAAGTAAGGTATTCTCTGTGCTGTGTCTACCAAATAGACATAAAAGGATGACCGTCGTGCGTTTATACGTACAAGACATTATCACCCTACGTCCGTATTAGTAGACATGTGTAGAAAGGAACCGGATTTCCCTAACACACAACAATATCTGCGCAAATACGCATATAAATACAAACAAGTACGCATACACACACTGTGTTTGTGTGTGTGTGCACGGGAAAGTGTGTGTGTGTTTGTTGTTGTTGTGTGTGTGTGTATGTATCAGCGTTTGCCATGACTCTGTCGTAGTGCCTATATTTATGCGCTGTGGAATGTATGTCTGTGTTAAGTAGTATTTCCACCTAATTTTACAAGTATTTCTGTGTAATCTAAATTCGATCGTGTGTAAATAGGAGAGTTGTGTCAGAATGCAATAACACAAAAGTAACAAAAGCAACAACGGTAAAATTGCTATAAAACTGTAACATAACATAAAGCAAAATAAAATTCTTATGTCGAGCATAAGAAATCGCCAAGTCATAACTATAACGACCGATACATAACCATTGACACATATTCAGAGGCACATTTACGCCCGCACACACGCGCACCCCTGCCCGCGCACTGAAGATAACGCACAATCCGTGCCATACATACGCACTAACACAGAAAGTAGATAAAAAAAACATATAAACGCAACTAACATAATAAAACTTTGCAAGAAGAGCCAAAAGAAAACATCGACATCACAACGAACAGCAAGAAAAACAACAAGGACACGAATGACAACGGCAGAAAATAACAACAATAATAATAATAGTAATGTCCAGCGAGTTCCAATTAAATGAAAGAACGTGTAAAAACTCTCAATTATATTGGTGGAGGAAATGGAAGGTGGGTACGTTGCGGGAGTGTGACATCGAATCTCTAAGGAAAAATTCAATGTTGTGGTTGTAGTTGGTGTTTTAGGGTTGTGTATTTGTTGGTGCGTGTGTACGTATGACCATATATACATACGTATATGTGTATGTGTGTGAATATTAATGTACATATATGCATATACAAATATATATATATATATATATATATATATATATATATATATATATATATATATATATATATATATATATATATATATATATATATATATATATACATATATATATATATATATATATATATATATATATATATATATATATATATATATATACTTATATAAATATACACACATACCATATAAACACACCTTTATATATATATATATATATATATATATATATATACATACATGCATACATACATAGATGCATACACGTGTGTGTGTGTGTATGTACGTGTGTGTGTGAATGTACGTGTGTGTGTGTGTGTGTGTGTGTGTTCGTGTCTGTGCGTGTGCGTGCATGCTGGCATTTATGTAAGTATACATATGCATATGTATATTGTGTGACTGCTTTTGAATACTGAGAAAAAAAATAAGAATTCTATCCGTGTTGAAGTGTTGTAGATCAGAAGTGATTTTTTTAAAAAGTCGTACACAAAATTGTAAAAATAATTAATTGATGTCTGCCTCTTAATTGGAGACAAAATTCCTTCCTGGGATCAATTGTAAGTTGCAGTCACACGGAAGGGGCCATAATTTAGAACAGAAACAAAGAATTTAAGTTTTAATGTTAATTTATCCGCATAGATAGAGATATGTCTATTTCTAGCCAAGGTTC
>NC_142933.1:3924209-3981709 GCF_046866305.1 Octopus bimaculoides | reverse complement strand
ACATACATGCATACATAAATACATACATACGTGCATGAATGTCTGTATACAATGATGAAATGAGGGTAGAATTAATGATTAAAAGAGATGTGTACAAATAATTTAATTATTAGACGTCCGTCGCAATGCAAAGTGTGGCTTCGACCGGGACTAATGACAATAAGAATAGTACTGCAAACGTACCTTAGAATATTTAATTAGTTCAGATATTTCCGTAGAATAACTCTTTAGAAGGTTATTACAGATGCGAGAAAATTTTGTGAGTAAAAGCAAGGAGAAAACATACTCAATTTTCAGATTGTTTTGCCTTGTCGCTGAGTAATAGTTGGAAGGTCAGGATTTTAAAGTGTGATAAATATGAAGTTGGTGAATGCGGTTGATTCGCCTACAATTAATTTGAAATTAAAATTGATGTGATGGAAGGAGTGGAGGTGTGTGGCCTAGTGGTAAATGTGTTGGACTTCTAAGATTGTGGTTTCAATCCCTGGTCTTACTCATATCCCTGCATTCGGAAATGTAGGTGGAAGCGTTGTCTTATTCGGAAATACTAGACATCTTTGAGTGTGCATCCTGGAAACTTCCCAAATATACATAGTATAAGTCATATAAATTAGTAAATCAAGATATTTAGAGGAAAAAAAATTGGTGCGCGACGTAAAACAAAAATTAATCCGGAGGAGATTATATATATATATATATATCTATATATATATATATATATATATATATATATATATATATATATATATATATATATATATATATATATATATATATATATATATATATATATATATATATATATATATATATATATATATATAACCGATTTCTTTCAGTTTCCGTCAACCAGAATGTTTTGCTCGGCCCAAGGCTTTATTACAGAACACTTGTTATAGGTGCCACGCAGTAGGACCGAATTCAGAACCATGTGGTTTGGTTGGGAAGCAAAACTCTTACCGCTTAGACACGCATATGTATATATATGCGTGTGTGTGTGTGTGTGTGTGCGCGCGTGAGTGTGTGTATGTGTGTGTATAATATATATATATATAGATAGATAGATAGATACATACATACATACACACGCACATCTCACACACACACATCTCCATCACTGAGGTGAACAGGGGGCATTAATAAGCAAGAAATAAGAGTCAAAGCAACTGAAAAGCCACAGAAGCACTATCGATTGGCCGTTAATTAATATAGTGCTTCTATTCATATTAATTATTGTGTGTATATGTATTTAGGCCCAGGAGTGGTTGTGTGCTAAGAAGCTTGCGTAACAACCATATGGTTCCGGGTTAAGTCCTACTGCGTGGCACCATGCACAAGTGTTTTCTACTAAAGCCGTGAGCCGACCAAATACTTGTGAGTGGATTTGGTAGAAGGAAACTGGAAGAAGCCCGTCTTACCGTAAAGAATGTATGAAAATATAGGCGCAGAAGTGGCTGTGTGGTCAGTAGCATGAGTACCAACCACATGGTACAGCGTTCCTCTGCGTGGAACGTTCCACAAGTGTTTTCTACTATAGGCTCGGGCCTACCAAATCCTTGTGAGTGTATTTGGTAGAAGGAAACGGAAGGAAGCCTATTGTATGTGTGTGTGTGTGTGTGTGTGTGTGCATGTTTGTGTGTCTGTGGTTGTCCCACATCATCGCTTGGGAACTGATTTTGGACTGTTTACGTCCCTCTAATCTAGCGGTTCGGCAAAAGAACCGAAATAAGAAGTACTACGCTTGTAATGAATAAGTCCTCGGGTCGATTTGTTCGATTAAGGAGGCAGTGCTCTGGCATAGCTGCAGGCAAATGACTGGAACAAGTAAAAGAATACATATATATATATATATATATATATATATATATATATATATATATATACACACACACGTGATATAAATGTATGCGGTGTGGCGGGGTTACGTGCGAGTGAATATGTGTGTATGCGCATGTGTTTGTACGCCTTACTTCTGAAGCTGCATTGCAGTAAGAAATGAATATACATGTAACGACAGTCAATTGCTTGTGTTCAATTACTTTAGTCCACTAAATTACACAAAGAGATTGAATCAAAGTAAACGCCGCATGAAATACAGCAGCCATCGCACTAAATATGATTTCAAGTAAAAAGAAAGAAGGATTTATAATCTGGACAAGCAGTAAGAGAGAAATCCACTGAAAAAATTCTAGAGATGACGGATGAAGTTTGCAAATTCGTATGCAAATATGATGTGTCTAAGCAATATGATGCTTTCTTGCATGAGACATTGTGGTTCCATATTTATCACCAACTGTCTACATATCTCCGTCTTGATGCCATTGCAACACATTAGATTAGACAACAAAAAGAATCCAAAGAAAAAAAAGCCGTTTACAGCGCAACCATTTCATATAGAATATCACTCGCAAGACATATTGGTGATGGGTCTCTTTTAATATTAATATTAAAACAGAACGTAAGGCTAAAGCTACACATTTCATTCTAGGAAGAAATCAACACTGGTCAGTACACCCACGGTATTTCCTGATTGATGACACAAAACCCTGATTAATGATAAAATATGATTTAGATAAAATGATGAGCAATAAAAGCTAGACGAAATGTAAGCTCTTAAGTTTCTCATCTACAATAAAACAGCAAAAAAAGCTTCCACTAAGAAACGTTTTCACGTTTTCTCCTCAAGACAAAAGTTGGAATGATACGAAACTTCAGGGCTAAGCAAAATATATATTCGCCTTGATAGATAGATAGATACATACATACATGCATACATACATACATACATACATACGTACGTACGTACATTCAAACATGCATGCATACATACATTCATATATAAAACATCAGAAATATTACAAACATATAACCATTAACACAGGGAATACTGACGGAAGTTTCCCATCAACTCATCTGACAAGTGCAAACATAACAGGCCAGATATTGTTATTTGGGACTGACATGGAAAATTATGCACAATCACACTCACACACATACATACACACACACAGAAGCGCACATACACACACGCACACACACACACACATATATATATATATATATATATATATATATATGTATATATATATATATATATATATATATATATATATATATATATATATATATATATATATATATATATATATATATATATATATATATATACAAGAGTTACGGAATGAAGTAGACAAGAACCGGGCTACATATAATTTGAAGCGGGCAGAACATCACAAGTGGTAAAAAATCCTAATGAGGAATATATTGCCGGTTACTTTTCAGGCCAAGACTATTTTGATTAAATTAAAGGTTACATTGTCGGAAGGAAGAACATGTTGACGCAATGAAGAATATGCATCGATATGTATATCGTTGCGATAATGTAAACGGTGAAAAGTAGCGCGCAGGATACAGCTTGTCTGGATTTTTACCACTTCTGAGGTTCTGCTCGCCATGAAATATATGTAACCCGATCTTACCTACTCCATTCTGTAACTTTTGTATTCTTATTCTCACACCCGACATAACTGGGCGCCTAACTTGGTACATAAAAAAGAGAACATTGTTTCAGTTTGTCCTTCTTCGATTAAAAAAAAAAAATCCACAAACTTCCATCTCACAAAACCATTACTGACCCTGGAAGTTGTTTTTTATATTTACTACGAATTCCTTGAAGCTAACATTCTTCCTACAGCTCGAGCTCTAGACTTTACATGTATATGTGTGTGTGCGTGTGTGTGTGTGTGTGTGTGTGTGTGTGTACCATTTTCTGAATCACAGATCAGTCTGGAATAGAAGGATCTTATCACAATGGCTATACGAAAATTTTCAGATCATGAATATGATGTGCTTCCAAAGCAAGAAAGTGTACAAGCAATATATTGCCAGATTAAAAAAGAAAAAAAACATCAGTGCGACAGGTCAGCATTGATCTGCAAATTTTAAAAACAGCAGCCCATAGAATTGTAAGATGCTGTCATTGGAAGAGTTACATTTCAAGAATAATGCCTGTTGTCAAAAATGATGATCCGGGCCGAAGGGTGAACTCTGACGAGTGGAACTGGTAAGATGCATTGATGAGGCACGCATTCAAACAAAAATTGTTTGGAGCGATGAAGGTTCAATTAAATTTAGTGGTTCAGTTATGCGACCCAGTTGCATCTGCCGGGGACATGAAAATCTGGATATTACGGAAGAACTTCGGTATGGTTTAACAACAATAGATTAATGAGGCCATTCTTCTGACGGTATTGTGACTGGTTCCAGTTGCTCGAGCGTTCTGTGACAATCTACCATGCAAAGCGCTCAAACAGACTTTAGTTAGAATTCTCAGTAAGATGGGGCACCACGATTTATCGTAGAAATGCAAAGGGTTACGTGGATGAGATTTTGTCAAACACATGGATTAGTCGAAGAGCTTCAGTAGAATGTCTTCCGCGTTCACTGCCAATTAGCCCCACTAAGTGGTTTTATAAGGATATTTAAAAGATGAATTTTACAGTTGAAAATTGGCAGCAGTCAACAAAATGAGAGCAGTCATTAACTAGAATGCGCACAAATATGGAACGATTTCTTCACAGTCTCCATTCCATTGCTACATGTTAAAAGCATTACATGGATCTGAACGGTCATCGGTCTGATAGCACATACTCATAAAAAAAAAAACTAAAATCTATCTGCAGATTCTATTATATTTTGAAATGAAATGAATTTAGATGAACATTGTCCGTATATTCATTTAATGTGTATATATTGTAGGGGACAACCTGTAGTTACGATATTAACACACACATACACATACACATACAGTGGCACACACACACACGCATAAATATACATGTGTGGTAGTAGGTGTGGATCGGAAGATGGGGAGGAAAAAGAGAATAAGAGTGAACGAATAAATGTCATAATATAAAAAGCATAATATAAAAAGGAAAAAAAATAATAATAATTTGCGATTCTAACTGAGAGAATTTGCCACCTAAAGTAGAGCCAGTTAGTTATTATTGCAGGAAGTGGCATACAACTTGTAATAGCAGGGATCTATTATGAATATATGATTACTGAATCCGGAATAATAGAATACATACCCCGCATTAGCATAGCGGAGAAATACGAAAGGGAAAGCAATATTTATGAGTAGATTTCAGAAGGATATAATATAATGGCATTTGTGTGAAACGTGAGCATGTATCAACTCGAAAAATACAAATAATTCTGAGGATAACCTTAAAACCGATACTAAGTTAGTGAGTGCATCATGAAAATAGGCAATAAGAAGGATATGGCCTCGTTTTATGATTCGTTATTTTAAACCCTTGCTCAAATTACCATAGATGTTTTAAGGAAAAAATACATTGATTTGTAACCGATATTATGATAGGATCAGATGTCTTAACGATAATGGGTGACAATAGAACGAGAAGGTAATAATATGGATCTCTGAGGTGAGGAAGAAGTAACAAACGGATAAAGGGTTAGAGGTTTGTATAATGAGTTGCGCATAACTAGGCGAAATATCATGGATGGAATGTACAGGATGGGGGTCTGTTAGAAATGAATATTTCTGAAAACTTGTGTTTAAAGCTTACGCCAATGATGTGTCATAGAATATTTGGTGTTTAGTGAAGAAATCTTTAGATAGGACGTTCATGATAACGATGGTGATGATAGTAATAATAATGATCAGGTGAAACTAACATGGGATATGCCATTACACTTAGTTTAAAAGTTGCAACTTAGCCGACTGTATATCACTCGCCTAATGAAGGAGTCAAAAGACTGGATCTTCATGTATGTCGATATACCAGCAGGCCAGAATTTTATGAAGGCAGGACGAAACGCTTGGAAAGTACCAAGACAGTACCAGCTTGGAAAGTACCAAGATATAGGCCTCGAAGTGACAAGAATCCGTAGAGCCACAACAGTCAGTGTGATACCAATTGTGATGGATGCACTTGGAACTATCTCAAAGAGAACAATATTCCGGCTTCAAAAGCTGCAAATTCTAAACTCCGTAGCAAGTATTCATAATAATGATAATAATGATAATAATAATAATAATAATAATAATAATAATAATAATAATAATAATAATAATAATAATAATAATAATAATAATAATAATAATAAATCAGTCAATGAATGAAGCAGTTTTTTGTAGTAAAGATGTAACATTGCAAAATAGAGCCAAAAAAAGTCTCCTTTAGATCAGAAAGTTTTAGGCAAAGCAGAGACATAAGAAAATTATTATGACCAAATCTGATGTGTGTTTGTGTGTGTGTATCCGTGCGTTTGGGTGTCTGTGTGAGTGTGTTGTTTACGTATGGCTATACAGACAACAAATATATACACATAAGTAGTTATATACATCCTTATGACAGTGTGTATATATATAAATATATAGATGATTGCATGCACAAACAAATATTACGCACATTCGTACACACATATATATACATATATATATATATATATATATATATATATATATATATATATATATATATATATATATATATATATATATATATATATATATATATATATATATATATATATTCACATACATATACGCATGGATACACGTATACATATCCATACGTATCTCAATAGGATATTTGTGTACGGCAGCTGTAAGACTGGTGGAAGCATGCCTAGTATCACATAAAACTATTTCGTGGATGTCATAGATTCACACTGCTGAGAATAGATCATCCTATTACATCAGTGTTTTCAGAATTATCGCAAGGGAATTTGTCTTCCAATCTGTAAACCTGATTTTAATAATGATGTCATCTGCGTGTGTGATTGTCTTATATAACACCTGGATTTGACACTTCCCTTCCGTATTCTATTCTATCATGTATATACACATAGAAATACACACACACGCACATATGTACACGTTATATATATATATATATATATATATATATATATATATATATATATATATATATATATATATATATATATATATATATATATATATATATATATATATATATATATACATATATATATATATATATATATGTGTGTGTGTGTGTGTGTGTGTGTGTGTGTGTGTGTGGGTGTGTGTGTATGCGCATACATATGTGTTTGTGTGTGTCATATTGTATCGTATTCTTTAAAGAAATAATTGAACACATCATTATATATATTTGTGAAAATTATTTTTGATGCAAAATACCCTTAAACACACAATAGACGAGTTGTGCGTCGAAAATCACGCTATGAGAATTAAAGCAACGTTGTTTTTCATATTCTTTTATTTACATCACTTTTTTCTCTATCCTGCTGAAAGGCACAGGATATCTGATAGTTATGTGAAAAGAAACCAGTATTATATATAAATATACATGCACACATACACACACATACACAAACATATATGTATGTATATATATATATATATATATATATATATATATATATATATATATATATATATATATATATATATATATATATATATATATATATATATATATATATATATATATATAAAGAGAGAGAGAGATAGAGAGAGAGAGAGGATGAAGGGTAGATAGATACATAGATAGATATAACTGCAGATTTTTCACTTGTGTATATGAAAAAAATAGATATCTGTGTAATAATATCTATCTCATCATATTTATAACAGATGCAAATGTGTGTGTATGTGTCTTTGTGTGTATGTGCACATAGATCTACATTCATATAAAGAGAATCATCGATAAAGGTACAGATACATGCTAAGTTGCATATGTATATGCATAGACAGATAGATATTATATATGTGTATATATATATATATATATATATATATATATATATATATATATGTGTATATATATACATACACACGTATATGTATGCCTGCATGTGCGTATATGCACAAGCCGATATATTTTCTAGCTTGTTATATTGTGTAATAACGTATGTGTCACGTATTCCTACCAGCTTCATATGACCTCATTTATCTATTATGTAACATCAGATTTTCCTTATTTTCTTTTTCTGTTCTTCTATCTCTATGTTTTATACCATTCTAAAATGCATGCGCAGCACTATTACTCTATGCCCTTGTATATATGTGACGCTGTATTGAATTGAAATATATACGTTTATTATATCTCGTCTCATTGCATTTGTGTGCTCTCTAAACTACATAGAATGTGGTTCTTTTGTTTGAGATTTCAGGGTTCGTTTACGCAATCGAAACAAATGCTTGAAATAATAGTAATATTTCTTTAAAACTGAGGGGACCACGTTCGAATTGTTGTGATCTACTGTGCAAAGAAACTACAAAATTAATATAAATGTATTTCTCACTGTTTTAATTTTAATTCTGCACGAACATTTGGGACCTGAGTTTAGACTACATATTCAATGAAATTCAAGTCTCACAGAAATTCTGATGCCTTACGTGTGTGTAGCGGTGTTCATCGAACTCCATCGTATTGTGAAGCATACTTTAAATCAGTATTACTAGATTGTTGTCAACACATATTACGAAGTATGCGATAAGCTAATGCCTAGATTGGAGAGCAAATTAGACTGACATTTATCGTTTATGTTCAGTTACTGTGCAAAGGTTATGTGCACATTCTAGTTAATCATATACTCGATATTCATAGATACTGGAGACAGATTGCTGTCACACACACACAAACCCACATTTATTGAAATACATATATACACTTCAGTCATGTAACCATACACGTGATGTTCGCGAATGTTTTCCTTCTGTGGACGTTTCCGATTTACTTTCTGAAGAAGTGATATGATCGAAACGTTAGAAGTCCACTCTTTGTTTCACCTTTTCTCAGTGTTAAACTAAGTCATTCCATGTATACGTCAGCTTGTTTTGTTATAGCTTTCTTTAATGCTCGGATCTTCATGTTCAACTCTTAATATTTTATTCAAATAGCTATCTATCTATCTATCTATCTATCTATCTATCTATCTATCTATCTATCTATCTATCTCGAACGGTAAGTGACTCTCTTTAAAACCTTAACACTCACATCAAGATTATGCTCAAGATCGGTTGTGTAAATGCGCGTGGTTTGGGGTCCCCTTGGAAACAAGGGTACCTCCTAAACGACACAAAATCACACAAACTAGAAATCATAGCCATAAGCGAAACCAGACTCCATGATCCGCGGGCCCTAACGTCCATGTTTGGCAGACAGTTTAAGATTTATTTTTCTCCCTGTCTGCCGAGAATGGACGGTAGTGCGACGGCGGTACTCTTTCGCAAGAGTCTGGATCTCGAATGAAAGACAGTATTCATAGACCCGGAGGGTAGACTGGTTGTTCTGGATGTCGATGGCAGCGATGGGTGTGCTTTTCGACTCATATCAGTATACGCACCAACTTTAACAGGTAGGCCGGATTTCTTTCGACGTCTAGAAGTATTCCTAGGAACGTCTCGTCCTTTACTTTTAGTGGGGGATTGGAATGCTACCTTGGAGACGCATCTAGACTATGTGGGCAGAGATAGGAATAGACGGGGATGCAAATGCCTCAAAGTCCTGCTCAGACGCTTTCAAAAGTCTGACAGGTACCGACTCGACCACCCGAATGCGCCAATGTGGACATGGACAAACCGCATCGGGTCGTCGAGATCGTATCTAGATAGAGTACTGTGTAGGAGAGTAGATAGAGATAGCATAGGGTGTCCACAATTTCACATATTCAGCTACACGGATCACAAACTTGTGACGTGTACGCTAGACTTAGATACGACACATAGGCAGGGCCCCGGTTACTGGAAACTAAACGCGTATTTCCCATCGAGACAGGTTTTCAGAGACCGGATTAGCACGTTAGTAAACAGGGCTTTGACGGGAGCCATCATCAATAACAAATGGTGGTTTGCCCTCAAGAGAGCAATACAAGCAGAAGCGGTTATGTATAGCAAAGCACTAGCCATAGACAAAAACAGAGTAGAGGGTGAGCTAGTTAAGAAGCTAGAAGAGGCAATTAGAAGTGGCATCGCATCCAACGTTTTGGCGGTGAGGTTGGCCCTAGACCAACACTTCAACACCAAACACGAAGGGTGCGTTGTCAGGGCTAGGATGCGTGCTCTAAGAAACGAAGGTGTTGGAGCCGCGCGAGTGGCCCGGGTGGCGGAGGCGCAACAGGGCAACAAAGCCACCATTCGGTCTCTGGCGGACGAACAGGGGCGCGAACTGCTCGAGCCAAGCAAAATGAGTGAGGCCTTTCAGCGGCACTTTGCTCGACTGTTTGGGACGAGTGGCGAGCGAGAACGCAGGGTGGACTTCAGTGCCTACCTGCACAGCCTACCACGACTCTAGGCAAGAGGGGCGGAGTGCAGCGAATGTGCCATCACGGCGGCGGAAGTGAGGGACGCGATGGCGGGATGCTCGAGGGACAAATCTCCGGGTTTGGATGGTCTGCCCTACGAGCTTTACAACTGCATGCCAGACTTGTTTGGAGACATCTTGGTGGCAGTGTACTGCAACTGGCAGCGAAACGGGAGCATTCCCGGTTTTGTGAGCCGAGGAGCCGTAACGTGGGGTCCTGATCAATTTAGATCAATCGAAAGCTTTCGATAGGGTAGATCATCAATACTTGGAGGCTGTCCTCATAGCGGCCGGCTTCGGTCCCATTTTCCGCGGCTGGATGGCTGCCTTGTATAGAGGCATCCGTTCGGTAGTTCGCGTCAATGGGCATCTATCAAGACCCTTTGACATTGCACGTTCGGTTCGTCAGGGATGCCCCCTTTCGTCGCTTCTGTACGTGTTGACTCTCGAGCCACTACTGCGGAAGCTGGCGACGCTGAGGGGCATCCCGCGAGAGTTGGGATGCGGGACGAGCGTGTCGGCATACGCGGACAATGTCACCGTCATAGTGTCTAGCCAAAAGCACATCGAGCTTGTCGGCGAGACACTGAGAGACTACGAAGCGGTAACGGGAGCGAAAATCAACCGGGATAAGTCAGTGGGCTTGCGGCTCGGCACCTGGAGAAGCAAGCCCATGCCGTCAAGCAGCGCCTCTGTCGTGGGACGTTGGATTGATGGTCCAGTTGAGTCTATCGTGAATATTGTCGCGCCTCCTTCTTTTAAACGGGAAGGAAGAGATATTTTCATCGTACTTGTGGCTATGGCGAAAGAATGCGTATGGTGGACGCGTCTGAAAGGTCTAGAGACAAAGACTTTCCTCTCTGGGCAATCTCTCATCAACTTCTTCAAGTATCATCTGAAGAGGAAGGTGAGAGTAGAAAGGGAACTCTTGTCTAGTGAATGCTTCAAAAAAAGATGGGTGAATGTAGCAAGGATGGCACGTGTGAATGATGGAGCCACCTTGAGCATAACACTATAAAGGAGTAAAAAAAAATCCAGACAAAAAACAAAAAAGCAAAAGAGAGTCACTTACTGTTATAGTTTCTGCAATGACAATATTGACCAAGGTTACCGTGGTCTTTTCCGTAGGCTTTTCTTTCCACGGCTAAACCTACACTGTCCTCCTCTGTTTTTACACGAGAACATTACTGTGATACACGATCCCTATTGATCGCCTTTTTTTTTCTCTCGGTCCCTTTTGATCGACACCCACCCTTACTTTTTTTCTCTTCCTTCCCCCTCCTAAAAAGAAAAGCTCTACATTGTATTCGTCCCATCTTTGTTGAGCCTTGTGTGGCTAATAAAAGAAATGTATCTATCTATCTATCTATCTATCTATCTATCTATCTATATATATATATATATATATATATATATATATATATATATATATATATATATATATATATATATATATATATATATATATATATATATATATATATATATATATATATAATATACAAGAATAAGGGCAGAGAATCGTCAATTAATAATAGAATTAATAATTAACAATTCTGCCAAGTAGTTCAGTATGAAAAAAACCTTTATCGGTAAGACTATTTATCATTATAAATATACAGGGATTAGCAATTGAGTTGCTTCTCCAACATACTGAAAATTTAGAAATAGCAGTCAAAGAACTACTGATTCCAAACTACAAATTTTCTCTAAAGTGGATGGCGATATTTATGGCACACATAGAACAAAAAACCGGAGGGAAAAGCGTAAACAAGCCAAGCCTTTAGTTAATTGGATACGAATCGTTTCATGGTTAAGTGAATGGAAATTTCACTATTCCAATCTTCAGCCTCAATATTCTGATAAATTTGAAAGTGTCTCTAAAAAAATTCACGGTAATCTTTGGCCATGCGACACCAAAAATCAACGATAAGAAAGGCACTTACGAATTCATCGGCTAGCGAGTTCAGGCACCTCACCTCAAAGAAATCTATTCCATGTGCGTCACAAATAGTCCCGTATGAAAAAAAGTTCCGTGTCGAACTGGATTACGGTTTAGCCATCTAACTTAGAGATATCAAATATAAAATATACAAGAATAAGGGCAGAGAATCGTCAATTAATAATAGAATTAATAATTAACAATTCTGCCAAGTAGTTCAGACACTTTCAAATTTATCAGAATATTGAGGCTGAAGATTGGAATAGTGAAATTTCCATTCACTTAACCATGAAACGATTCGTATCCAATTAACTAAAGGCTTGGCTTGTTTACGTTTTTCCCTCCGGTTTTTTGTTCTATGTGTGCCATAAATATCGCCATCCACTTTAGAGAAAATTTGTAGTTTGGAATCAGTAGTTCTTTGACTGCTATTTCTAAATTTTCAGTATGTTGGAGAAGCAACTCAATTGCTAATCCCTGTATATTTATAATGATATATATATATATATATATATATATATATATATATATATATATATATATATATATATATATATATACATAGATAGATAGATATATATATATATAAACGGACCAAACCGCTCGTGCAATTTATGTCCAATTGACTGAGCATTCCGCAGTCACACATACCCTTAACGTAGTTCTCAATGAGTTTCAGCGTGACACAGAATGTAACGAGGCTGGCCCTTTGAATTACGGGTACTACTCATATTTGCTAACTGTGAGGACTGGGGCAACGGGAAAAAAATGTCTTCCCTAAGGCCATTAAGCGCAACAGGGAATCGAACTCACCTTACGAATGTGAGCCGAGTACCCACTTATGTACTATATATATGTATGCATGTATGTATGTAACTAACTATAACTGCTTTGATGCATTTGTTGTGTTCTTGCAATGGCATTGCTATAACTGTAGGATTTAGAAACTGCTTGCATAAATGTCGCTAGATTTTGCTGTAGATGGATTTATAAGCTTTATTCCTTTATTAATGTCGACCTTCTTATCACCTCCTACCACTTCCTTAACTAACTAAATTATTACATATGCATTACGATATCTATTTTATGCTGGTCACGTCTTCCAATACAACCGTTTGCTATGCGGTAATCTCATATATTTACAGAGAACTTTGTCTACGCAGATTTATGTTTTATAAACTACGTGTGATTGTAGCTACGAAAGCTCCATAAATGATAATCGAATGTGACAAATCGGTGTGAGTCCGCCCTATATGTGTTAAGAGAAATATACAGGAATATATGCATGAAATACGAATTTAATTATAGTTTTGCACATTTATGTAATATAAATATGCAGTGTGCGTTGTTGGGAAAGCAACAAAGTTGATTTTCGTAAAACGTAAAGCGTAAGCTGAAACTAGTGTGTTTCTTGTTAAACGAACATTTATTTTTCTCAGAAGTGCTACACGTTAAACATAAGGTGACTATATATTCCTAGTTTAGGAATAGAGGTTGGTGAGTATATATTTTTGGAGCGGTATAGAGCTTATCACATCATCAATCCTGATATTTAAAATCAGGTTTTATGAAATATATCTCAGTGCTACAATAAATATGTGAATACATAAATATAATGAAAACAGCTGCAAATAACTCTACATTTCTTCTCCGATTGTACCAACGAATGGAGTTTGTTCGGATATATTTTCATTGTTATCTCACTGCATACATACACATTTTTTATACAAATATATGGGTGCATATACGCACGTATATATACTATGTATAAGTATTTGTTTTAATGTGTGTGTGTTTGTATACTTTTATTCTTTTACGCATTTCGGTCATTTGACTGGAGTGATGCTGTGGCACAGCCTTAGAGGGAATTTTGTGGTAGAAACCGACCTCAGGGCTAATTGTTTGTAAGCTTATTACTTATTATATCGTTATCTTTTGCCGCACCGCTAAGCTACGGGAGCATAAATGCACCGACATCGGACAAACACAGACACAAAAACACATACATACACAAATACACACATACAGATACATACACACACACGCACACACATACACACGCACACACACACATACGCACATACACACACACACACACACACACATATATTATTGTTCTGTTCTTGCTGGGACCAGCTAAGAAATGTACTTCACGATTGTATTCAGCGGTAAATGAATTTCATTTAATATACGTTGGATTTCAATGCAAGTTACTCTAAGTTCGATAATACAGTTATCAGACCAACGTCTGCTGTATGGACACCATTGAAGCTCAAGTAACAACATGGCTACACTGTAGGAAAAGCGAGAGAAGAAAATAGATAAAAAAAAACAAGGGATAGAGTAAATGAAATGCAACGCCATCAAAAGCACAGAGGTAAGGGCGTTAAGACATGTGTCGCTTTGGTTAGTTAAAATGAGAATTGACAATGTCGAGTTTCGTAATACGACGGAGAAAGCTTAAAGTTTCTAAGCCATGATTTCTTCCAGCCCACACCTACTTGATCCATTAGCACATCGCATCGATTGTTCTATGATGCACCATGTGATGGGGGATGAGATACTAGTGTCTCTCACGTTTCAGATATGCCTTCCTAGCTTAGAGGTTTTCTTCTTTTCTACGGGCCTGAAAGAAGATTGGTGGTTGCCATATCTTCAGCCAACGTCACTTGGCCATAGACTGATATAGTCTTTTCTTTGACTTCCGTAAGTTTGTAAATCTGAGGCGACCTTCGCTTCTTAAACCGTTGAGCATGCTTGATGGAGTGTGATAATGTCAGGGTATCTATCTCTATGAACCTTTACACAGATATAACAAGAAAATTCTTTATCTTAATTGACACTGGATAAAAATAGGTATCTGAATATTATTGGTAAGCGTTCAGCGGAAGATGCTTACTGCTGCTACATCAACTTAAACCATAATCCTACATATCAGTCACTCCTGGCACCTACTCCAAATTGTAACCGTAAAGACCAATACATTTGTAATTCAACGGTTCAGACAATGACCAAGAACGAAATTAATGGAAAATTCTAGAGCATTTGCACGCTAGGGAGTAGGGATTTTAGTTGGTCGGATTCACAACTAAAAATACTGACCGCTGTCTATCTTATACTGGGTTGGCATAATCGGTAGAGTGTAAGAAAATTTGTTGTATTCAGTTTCGTTCATCTAGAGTCCCGAATCGACTCTCACCCTGGTAAGTTTGACTTTCATCCAAACAGCAGGCAATGAATTGAGCATATCGTGTCCCAAATTTCAGACTTATGCATTATTTAAGCGAGCATATTGCGCTAATCACCTTTTTTTCACAAATACCGTGTCTCGAGTTCGTTTATATCGTGAACCATTTTTAGGAAGCACCTTCAAATATAATCGCATGATGGCTAGCCCCTCCAAAGCGAAACAGTATTTATCCATCAGTGGTTCGATCGAAAGGATTTGTTCTTTGGTAGCTGCTTTAAATTTTCTCACAGTTTAAGCAGACTAATGGACATTTGGGGGCATATAACAACCTTCATTCTCTTTTAAGGATGTAGGTAAGGTTATCAAGCTAAGAACAAATTCCTTCCATTATCCCGGATGCTTTGAAACGGTTGTGGACATAATCTTACCTCTCATGAGTTATTAGAAATAAATAAGTTTTATTCTTTTAAAGTATATTACTGTTCTATCTATTCAGGCTTGAAAACAATATTCCAGCAGTTGAGATCGCATTTAAATCATCCCTTGACATGCTAGATAAAGCAGCCAAATCACTCTAACTTTGCAGAGGCTGTAGCTTTATGTGAACTGTATACTGCGCAAAGAAAAGAAGCGAAATGTTTATGGCTGCAACGTCTTTGATGATAGGCCTATAGGATCAGGCATACCCTCTGGCAATCTTAGCAACATAAATCAATATACAACTTTGATTAAAAATATAACAAAAACAATTAATTTGAATACATTAAAAATGAATAAAGAAACAACAAATCAGCGAGAAGAAAAAGGAAAGCTGATTAATTCGTGTTTTGTCGAAAGACGAACATTTAAATAAAAAGGATTGAGAGATTAAAACTTGAAAAGACGAACAAGAAATATGGACCCGTAAATGAAATACAGTAACATCACGCCATGTTAGCTTCACTGTCAATACACCTTTCTCTCCATCTCGCTTTACTCTCTCTCTCACTGTATACATACATGCATACATACATACATACATACATACATATATATATATATATATATATATATATATATATATATATATATATATATATATATATATATATATATATATACATATATATATATGCATATATATATATATATATATATATATATATATATATATATATATATATATATATATATATATATATATATATATATATATATATACGCACACATATACAAACGCACACACACACACATATAGATAGATAGATAGATAGATAGATAGATAGATAAATAGATAGATAGATAGACGGCAAAGCGACAGGCTGCATATTGCAAGGATTATTACATCAGCATTGTGAAATATGCAGTAACTGACTGCTGAGCACCGAAATAGCAGTGTGTACGTGAGATGTTTCATAACAGCACAAAAGTCACATTAATAAAAGAGGTTTTATAAAAGAGTTATGAACTGAACAAACAAATAAATATACACAGAAATCATTAATAAAGGAACAGGAAGTAATAGAATATGTTTTCACACAAACATTAGAATCTAAAATTAAAACGAAAAAATCATACGACACAGACATACACACATCCATAGATATGCGCACACATACATACACATACACGTACACACACATGGTGCTTACCATAAAATCTGTGTAGTTATGTATGGACATTTACAAGAATATGTTATTCATATATGAATATCAGACATATGTACAAGAAGGTGGGACAACGAATGAAAGAGAGGAAGCAGGCAACATATTTGGTTAGTGATTGACGCATGTATTTATGAGGGAACTGCCCATTACTTTGGTTAGTGTAAGGCACGTGCACCACGTATGTACCGAGTCCCACGACCAACAACTTTACGTATTATAGGGCCAACACACATATAAGCTAGGCATATACACACATATAGCCATGCAAATACACGCATAGTTATATATGAGTATATATGCAGCTTGTTCCTTCTTTTGGTCTTTCAAATGACTTGGATAGATTTGGAACCTTTTTTTTTTCTTAGAGAACGTCTGAGTTCTTATTTTGGGCCAGAATGAAAAGCCAGTATAGTTCATCATCCATAGATTAACGACAAAAACATATATTGCTAAATATCTACTCGTGTCTAATTTGGGAGTTCTAATCTTGAGAAGGTCAAATTTCCCCTTTGTGTCTTCCTGGTTTCATTAAGTGTAATACCAGCCTTGCACTATTGTTCGCTGAAATTACACAAACAGTCTGGTCCCCAACCGTTGTTTTTTTGCTTAGGGACACCATTATTTCATATTTTGCAATATTGGACCCCTACGTTAAGAAAATTCCTATTATATTTTCATGATAAATTATTATTAGGAATTGTATTTGAAAAATTAAAATATTTGGTGTATCATAGAATGATGACCAATTCATTGCATAGAAACAAAATCCTACATGAACCCCTTTGAAAATCACTGCTCTAAAAGAATGCCCTAAACGTATCAAAGATCCACTTGGGGCTTAGGGTGGCAATTTTAATCGTGGTGGCGATGGCGGCAATGTTGGTGGTGGTATTATCTGTCTGTCTCTGTCTCATTCTTTCATTCATTCATTCAATCTTTCATTCGTTCTTTCAATTAGTCTATCATTCTTCCTTTCATAATCTTCTTTATTCATTAGTTCCTCGTTTCCTGAATGCTTTTATAAACTTCAATTGTTCTATTTTGATTCTTTCGTTCATACATTCATTTTTGTCACTCATTCATTAATTCAGTCGATGACGCATTCAATCATTTTCATTCACTTATGTTGTATTCAATCATTCGCGTCTTCCTTCCTTTCCTACCTCTTTTAATTTTCTCTTTCTTTCATTCATTCCATGTTTAACCGTCATCTTCTATCGCTTTCTTTCTTCTCTCTCTGCATTTCTTACTCGAGTTTTTTCCTTATAATTTTTATTCCTCCATTTCATCTCTCTTCCTCTTTCTCGCTCTCGCTTTCTTTTTATACAAATTTCCAAATAGCTTCTACATCTCATTCTCTGTTGCCTTCCTACCTCTATAGTCATATAACCATTACCTGCATATACCCTCAAACCAGCTCCTTTTACCCCACATTCTCCCCCCCCCCGCCCGCTATCTTTTCTTATATACTTCATTAAATCTCGTATTTCATCAGTTCATTTTCATCTCCTTCATTTTCCTAATAATAATTCCCTTCCTTCCTCATCCCCCATCTATCTCTGTCAAACCCCACATCTCAAAATTCTTTAATATTAAATCATTCAATCACCCTAATTTTGCATGTTTTGGTTTGGCAATAAATTCAACCATATTTCAAAGATGAATGCGAAGCAAAAATTGAATCAACGTGAGTGGAAACTAAACCAGCCTATTAGCACGTGATCTAATTATCCATTAGTTTGGTGTCGTCTACTTAACATCATCGATTCCACAGTAATTATTTAATATCATCTTCGATCATCTATCTATGATCATTTACTCTAATCTTTGAAGTGTCATAAATTTCATGTCATCTCCTATCATGTTCACAGCTATGACTTGTCAATTATTCACTGTTATCTATTGTCATCTATACTCATCAATTATCCGTCATTTATTGCCATAGTGTCTCTTTTATTATCTGTCATCTGTCATACACCATCAATTCTTCTGATCTATTACTCCTTATCTGTTTTCATCAGCAGTCATCTCTTAATTATCATCTATTGTTACTGTTTATTACCTATCAACTGTCATCTTATACTATATACTCTCGCCTCACTTACATCTATTGATAACTTCAATGGAGAGATTTCTCTTTTGTAGAGTATTTGCACCTGGAAAGGTCATCTCTAAAGTGCCAGATTGCGTGCATGTGTGTACGTGTATCTGTGTATGTTTGTATTTGTGCGCGTAAGCCGACCACTTGTCCATGCATTTAGGTCTCCAGTCTCTGCACCACGTAAGATTTATTACCAAGGGAAGGCACGGTTGACCAATTTAACATCAGGACGTTGATGCAGACATGATGTTTGGAATAGAGAAACAGAGAGACAGAGACAGACAGACAGGCAAATAGACAAACAGGCAGACTGACAGAGACACAGAGGGTGCAAGAGAGGGGCATACACGTAGAGCGATGTGTCACGTATGACAATCTCTCTAAGCGATCAATCTGGTTTGGCAACTTTTTTATCATTTTAGTAGAAAACGATTAACTGTAAAGTTGAACTCGGCAAGATTTCAACCCAGATTGCAAAGAACACAAACAGTTATCAACGCCCTAACGACACTTACAATAGTATGACTGTCTGAGGAAAACTTTCGGTCACATTTTATGCATTACAGAGACCCGCACAAAGAGCCAAGTGGGCTTAATGTTTCTCTTCTTGTTAATTCTTTAGAAATAATTTTTAAAACTCGGAACTTACAATGTCCTTTATACACCATTTTACCAACTCCGTCAGTCCACCTCATAGCTCTAATAATAAAATTGATGTTTCCTTAAAATTGGAAATATTAATAGCTATTCCAATGTAACTCTATATTTTTAGATTATCTGCGTTTTATATTTGCACCAATTGCAAATGCTGTGAAGGAAATCATTATTTCTTGCCATAATGCTACTTTGTTTTCGTCCAAAGGCTAATTAGTATAATATATTAGATTATAATCTTGCCTAAAACGGATATTAAAACTAATTAATACTTGCAAGGACCTCCATGGTCTAGTGCACCAATAGTCGATTCGATTCTATTTTCGCTTTAGTTATGCTATTGAATGAATTCTCTCCACTTAATAATAAAAACAAATGCATTTGCGCAGTTTTAATGCTTTTCTCCCATGGGATTCGACATCGTCGCACCAAGAATCCAAAACACAAGTCAACATCACAACATACATCTGTTTATGATAATTACAGAATCCACACTGTTAGAAATTGCATTGAATTATCTGTACAACCTCATCTTACCTTCTATTTAAGTTCAATATTTATTAGTCAAAGTAACGCTACATAAATTCAAAAAGCAGAGATTACAATTGTTGGAATACATATTATCTAATGTATCCATTTTAGGGTTTGGCGGAGGTCTTAAACACCAATCAGTGCCGCAGTATATATAAACAGCTTCGGTGATGGTAGACCCTTGTTGAAAATGTATACAAAATAGTTTAATTGGATGGGAAATAATTCTTTATTGGCTGCAATGGACACAAAAGTTGTTTAGCCCTCGGCTTTCAAGCTGGCCATATGCATCCGAAGAGTTCTACCTGCTTTATATTCGAACTGATCAAATCTGGCCCCTCACACATATCCTACAATGTCATTCTAAAGATAAACAATCACACATTCAAAATATTGATGCTAAAAGACACTACATGATTTATTTTGTGTTTTAAATGTGGATAAAGAAGCATTACATTTGGTGAATCAACTTGAATACCAAATGGCTAGGACAATAGCAGGACAAAAGACAATAAAGATATACGTGAAAGCGTGTAATCATTTAAGGAAATAACAAGCAAAATTAATTCTCTGAAATACCACAATAAGAAGTAACAGCACCATTGGATAGCGCAGGGACATCACAGATCCAAGCCCTCGCTACTCACCATAAGTACCTCGGCAAGTGCTCCAGTTTCGTCTCTTCTCTGCAGCCTACAGGTGTCGGCTTTACCTGGGCCTATTTACTCAGGCCATTCGCACCACATTCCTCCATTTTTCAACGAATTAGTCACCGATATTTAGTGATACAACTGAAAAAAAAAACAGTGTGTAAAATATATCGGAAATAAAACCCCAAAACATATCAGTTATTTGGATGTCGGCAGTGAATGTGAAACATTCATAATTGGCTTTTTATTTTTATAATCAACCTGAACACAACTCACATTCCCTCATACCTACTTTCTATCAGAATTGCTCTCATGATAATTATGTTAATTATAATGATTTATATTAGCAACTGCACTAGGTCACATAGTCAATTTAATCAACCAGAATATATACATATGTATATATATATATATATATATATATATATATATATATATATATATATATATATATATATATATATATATATATATATAGTGTGTGTGGCTGATTAATGATTTGGCCTCAGCGGGATTTGGAATCATTTGAAATCAAAAGGTAAAATGACGTAATTAAACACGTCAAGAATATTCGTTCACACGTAAAACCCACTGCTGCTGCTGCTGCTGCAAGTATTAGTGCCGCCACGACATGCACCATGACCACCACCATGACCATCACTACCACCACCACCACTATCACTATCATCACTACACCACCGCCATCACCACCGCCACTACTACTACTACTACTTCGCAGCCTGTTACTGCTAATGCTGCTGCTGGTGCTATTGTGATAGTAGTGAAGAGATGATGGTCACGATGAAGATGAAGCTGGTGGTGGTGATGATGTTGATGATGATGATGATGATGATGATGATGATGATGATGATGACGTCGAGGACGATGACGATGACTTCGATGGTAACGATGACGACCACGACGACAACGATGACGTCAATGATGACGACGACTACGACGATGATGATGGGGATAATGATGATTTATTTAACAATTGCGCGAGAAGAACGGAACGCTATAAATGCAATAGATAGAAGGAGAAGAAAAGGATACCCTAAAGTATATACGTGAGATCTTCGTTCTGATACCCGAGGACCTGCAAATGGGAACAGACAAAAGCCTACATACAAGTCAATCAGATGACCATAATTGTCTTGAGACAGGCCAGCCAAACCAGGCGATTTTATTCTTCGCTATCCCGAACATCACATCCTGTATTTCCTCGGAGTTTCCTATCACTTTACCTCCTCATTCGCCGAAATTCTCTACTGCCTGTGATCCATCTCGCTCTCCCAAATTCAGCTCTTTGTCACAACACGTGGCATCTGCGTAGACCGAAACTAACAAAAACTTTTCTTTCACTATTTAGCGCAAAACAAAAAAATATGTTTGTATTAACGTGTCTGTTCATGAAAATCGTGGATAATCAACGTGAAATGCATTTCCCCATCCTATCGATGTGTTTATTGTAATAGAATCAGATATTAGGCGCTGTGAAATGCTTTTTATTTTAGAGTTGTGAGTTCAAATTTCGCCGAGGTCGACTTTACTCTTCATCATTTTGATGGGGGTGAATTAAAGCACCAGTTATGTATTCGGGATTGATGTAATTAACTCATTCCTCTTCTCCGAAATTTTTAACCCTCAAACAAAATTAAAACCAATTTTATTCTATTATACCGTTTGTCTTCCTACTTATCTTTATTTATATCTTTATATTATTAGATCGATGGACAGACAGACAGACAGATTCACAGACAGACAGACAGACAGACTGATAGGTAGTTAGATAGATAGATAAATAGATAGATAGATACATACATACATAATTTTTTGGCCACACAGGGCTGAACACAGAGGGGACAAATACAAATGTTGAGTTTTTCTTTTCGAAAATGAAAAAAAAAGGAGGAAAATATTGCCACCAGTACGATGAAGAATGCTTTCCCTTCCCGGTTGCGGGAAGCGGGTGGATCAATCTTCATGAAAGACTCGGTGGATAGGCGTACTCGTGCCACATGTGCCAGCAGCCGTTCGGTATAAGCCCACAGGTCCGAAATGGCTGGACACTGCAGGAATGCGTACAGAGCGGTTTCGTCGCTATGACCGCATCTCGGGCACGTCGGTCTGGTGTGTCTCGAACCGTGCCTTGATAGATAGATATATAGATAAATACCCAACTATCTGTGATATTCAACCAAAATCGCTAGGAAGGACCTCAGACGGTAATTTATACGTTTCCGTCCCAAGGTTTACGAAACGAAAATTAAACCAATGCTTCATATAATGCCACTTAAGGACTTATATAGAGACAGACATTAGCTGCATTAACGCACGGGATACACACAGACCTCCATGCTTCCGCACATTCACACAGATATACTCTTTTACTCTGTTATTTGTTTCAGTCATTTGACTGCGGCCATGTTGGAGCACCGCTTTTTAGTCGAGCAAATCGACCCCAGGATTTATTCTTTGGAAGCCTAGACAGACATGGCATAGATGAGTATCTGACGCTGATGAAAAAGTTTTCATTCGAAGCGATAAGCCTTGTTTGCGCTTTGTTGAGGCGGAATTTGCAAACAAAACCAGTACACACACACACACACACACACACACAAAACACCCACACACACACATACATACATCCAGCCTTACAACGTATCTCGCCTTTATTCATTTTCCTCCCAGTTCGCCATATATATATATATATATATATATATATATATATATATATATATACAAACATACATGCTTGCTTCAATATGAAATATATACACTCATATATTTATGCTTGGACTGATGTATGGAAAGAAGCTAAAGGACAGACGCAAGGATTAATGGGTAATAAATGCATGTATACCTACTTTGAAAAGTGGAAGATATATATATATATATATATACATATATATCCTCGTTTGCCTATAAGCCAAATATGAAAATATGGCTTGTCACCTTAGTTTGGGGAAATAAATTGGGAATTTTTCAGTTTCTCCGTTGCCCGTAACAAATGCAATTTGGCATTTATTTCTGGAAGTTTATAGTTGGAAGGTGAACTAGGAATGTGTTAGCTTAATCAACAGAATAGGTTTTAGGATATGACAGAAATAAAGATGTTTTGCGCTGGTAAATCGCCTAGAGTTAGCAAGAAATATGGGGTTTGTTGTTCAGAATTATTTAAAGGTACATCGCCAATGTTTTTGAATGTGAAATGATGTGGAGGATATGGAGACGGACAGCGTTATGGATACTATGTATTTTGAAATACATGTATACGCATATACATACAAGCACGCAGGTATATATGTATACATATATGAAGAGACATATATGTATTTAAACACACATATATATACATAAAAAATCATACACATATATATATATATATATATATATATATATATATATATATATATATATATATATATATATATATATGATTTAATGTCAGTGTCCGCATGTGTATATATACAGATATATATATATATATATATATATATATATATATATATATATATATATATATATATATATATATATATATATATATGTGGGGGGGGGGTATGTGTGTGTGTGTACATGTATGCATACATGCATATATATATATACACACACACACACACATATATATATACATATATATATATATATATATATATATATATATAGAGAGAGAGAGAGAGAGAGAGAGAGAGAGATAGACAGATAGATAGATAGATAGATAGATAGATATATAGACATATAGATAGATAGATAGATAGATAGATAGATAGATAGATAGCCAGATATATAGATATGTATATATATATATATATACATAGATATATGTAGTTATTGACGCCGACGCCATTAATGTGTTTGTTGTTGGTAGTAGTAGCGTTGGTTGTAATGGCGTTGCTGGTAGTGTTGGTGGTGATGGTGGCGGTATTGTTAGTAATGGTGTCTGCCGTCGTCGTGGTATTGGCGCTGGGGTCGTTGCTATTGCTATTTCTACTCTCGCTGCACTTGTTACTTACAGGTTATATAAATAGTTTTAATGCAATTGAAGAATCGCGAATATTTACTGGTGACAGTCAATACATACGCTTGGTTTTCTGTAATATATTGCAATGTATTATTGTATCTTACTTCTATTACTGCTATATACAGTTATGACTTTGCTGATAAACCGAGACCTGTATTTAATATATCACAATATGTTTCTGTTTCGTGCTCCGTTGCAGCATTTGTATAAAGCTAAAAACTTCTTAAAATGGAAAATGACGAATCTCTGCTTTCCTTCACTCTCCGCATAATTCTTTTCAAATAGTTGTTTAATGATCGCCACATTAATTACATTGACGCTAACTTAAGCAATTGTTTTACAAATAGATTATGTTTCTGACTTATTTATTCTTTAAATAACTCCGGTTTTTATCACCGACCAGTGTTCATTTGTATAACCTTATATAGCGATACCGCCATCATTAATTTGACAAATGCGGTAAATACTATATTCGCTGATGAGTGCATAATTCGACGAAGATATGCTTAGTGTTGTCTGTCGCTTACGTGCCGAATAAATTAGAAAGTATTTATAGATGACAGATTTAGTTTCTTATATATTTACAAGTGTTCTTCCCATAATTACTTTTAGTTATAAATTTCATGTCGACTACATCGAGTAGGTTATTACTCAACTATTTTAGTCCACATTTATGTACACAGACTCTAATGATTAATACAGTTCAAATATGTTGATACTTCGAGATGATATATCATTTCATACATCATGGCTTCAATTCAATGAAAAGTCCAATAGCCAAAATGGGCGATCGAGTGTTACAAGTCGTACTGTGTGAGGCTAAAATAGTGTGCAAAATACAATTATATTCATTTCTAACAATCAGCATTATCACAAGTTCGAGTAACCGAATAACACCCTATTTCTATTCAATGTACATTCAATTCAGTAACAAAATGAAAAATGATATCCTATTTTACATTTGCAAATTAAAATAAAAGTGGATGACAGTAAATGTGGAGGCTCCAGCTATATCCTCTGTAATATCCACGTACATTCTTTTACTATTTAAGTTTCAATGTTGCCAGTAATCTTAATCTTATCACATGGGAGCTACCCATGATATATGTACTAGCTACACACCCAAGCATACACAAATGACTGTGTTTTTTTATGAAAGATTTCGTAGTTCTATCGCTGACTCGGCGCCGACAATTTTTGCACCGGACATTTCCATCTTTGTGTCTTTCTCTCCCCTTTCTTTCTTTCTATTTGCCGGAGCATATTTCTCTTTCTCTGTTTGATAATAGGTATAGAGTTTATGTTAATCGTTTTCAATAAATAAATTGCAATTTCCCTCTTCATTCTTTCTCTCTCTCTCTCTCTCTCTCCCCTCTATCTCTCTCTCTTTCGCTCTCTCCTCTCTCATTCTCTCTATTTGTATGTGTGTAGATTATTTATATGTGCACGTGTATGCATGAGTGTGTGTTTCATACTGGATGTAGCTTAGGCTGTCGGGATGGACAGCAGCAACTCCATCGTTGATGCGTGAGTAACACACTTTGAGTGTGGGTTATTTCCCTTCATCACAGATGTTGTTTTGAGCTGAGTGGGAGGTAGGGGTGCCAGATTTCTTTGTTCGAAAATATAAGGACAGAGATCGTGTCGTTAGCCAGCTGGAGACGATGTCTCCTGGGGCAACATTAGTCCTAAACCAAGACTGCCACGTTATGTCGGCAAACAATCTTTACTACTGAGTAATAATTGTTAAGCAATTTATTTTTGAAAGAAAAAACATAATACAATAAATTCTATATAAAATAGTATTTTTTCTAAAGAAAAAACAGAATCTAATAATTTTTCATGGTTTTCTCTGTCTTAATTTGTGTAAAGCTGTCTAACCTTTGATACATCGTAAACCTCCTACAAAATGGTGTCACATCAGCTAACTAGATGTATTTGATGCATTGTCTAATTTGTATGGTCTACTATGCTATCCAAGAACAGATTATTTAGTCATCTGTCTTACGCCCAAACCACAGCACTGCAAATCTCTCTTACGTTCACCCTGAAGAATTGATATATGAATCAAGTATATCGGATCGACTACAAATCCAGTAAATACAGAATGAAGCTAATAACAACTTTATATACACAGTATGTTCTAATTTATAAGAATCATAGAGGATTCTACGCATGGGTTTTATGTATTATTATTAGTTATATTGTAGTGGTGATCATGGTAATGTTTCCAAACACTTATAAGAAAAGGGATATGAACACCTGTTCATGTTGTTACTAACATATCACAAATTAATAAACAAAAAATTAAAACGGATCAAAACGAAACGGAAAATAAAATTCGTTTAATGAGATCCATCTTCTGCTGGAACATGAGGAAATGCTGCTGCTAACATGAATCCGAGACTCATCCAAGAAATATTTTGTCAGTTGGTTGCAGAGCATCCATTCAGTCACACGCTAGAAAAGGTGGTTACATATTATAAGCCGTCTCTTTGTTAATTTCTTTCTGATAATACGATAACATATGTCTACCTTCACCAGAGAGATGAATACTAAACACAGTCTCCTACTTTCTCTAAAATCTCATTCCGAAATTCTGCACAATATATTTTGTTTAATACCGCATATATTAGAAACTTCTACCAAGCTTTGTTTATTTCCTTATACTCATCGATCTATTTAAATACAGGTAGCCTGGAGGTTGGGGAGATGCATTTACCAACGCTTGTTCGTGGTTTCGAATTCCAGCCCAAGTGATGCGTTGAGTTGAAACTCACAAAGCACATCATTTCACGTTGCTCCAGTCCACTCAGTTGTAAACAAGTAAAATTGTGATGGATTGGGGTTACGGTTACATGGGATTTTATGATTTCAATCATTTACACTCCGTGAAAAAAGGGTAACAGTTTTTTATGAGTCTTAGGTTCAAAACAGGACTTACGTTTTACATTGATTTACGGATATTCAACTAACGAGATGTTTCATATATCCAGGATCAATGTCACCCCCTTTTTCTTGTATCTTGGTTAAATTCATTATTTCTGACTTAGCTGGCATTAAACTGCAATATAAGTTTTGGAAATTAATGTTGAAGCGCATAAGAGGAACATGACCAGTTTTTTTTTTCCATTCCGACACTTAATTTCTCTCCTTGTTAATCACCAACAGCAAATTCTACGGAGCCTTCCATCGCTTTCACTATGAATCAAATTGTTTTTGCCCGCCGTTTTCTCCACTGATTAATCGGTGATATTTAAAAATCACCTCATAATTGACACTCTGGTAAAATCTACAAACGTCATTAGTGTTTCCCTCAAACTTCAAAATTAGTAATTTATTAAATACTTATAAGTAAAGCGGATGTATTTTTTGTCGACAGACAAGACATGTGACTGTTCAGTTTAAGGGGTGCAACTTGGACCGTGGATCTTACGCCTCATTCAGTTGTCCAAATCCATGAAGATTTTAGCAGAACGTATTGACTTTACTGGAATTCAGTCAGTTGCAATTATTCTATCCGAAAAGGTTCCCCGTCGGTAGATAAGCTACGAAACGTGACTTCTACTCCAAATACACCCACCACATTCACAGACTTGCTGCAAGAAGATTATAATATTCGTCTACTTCCTACTCTTCCTTGACTAAAGCCATAGTGATAAAAGCAGATTATCCTTCTTGGTAAGAGAAAATACTGCTTAATTTACGAGATTTTCGTTAGTTTTCAACCTCGAAATTTATTTTCGCGATGTCTGTTTCATGGATGGGAATGGTTCCTCCAAGTCTGATTCCATAGGTAACTGATAATCTATTGAAATCATTAATTGGTGTCCCTTAGAAATAACCACTCTCACAGAACAGAAAGCAAATGGCACCACTGTTGAATATAAAAAGAAAAAGAGCAAGAATAAAAATTGAGTAAATCTACAGATCTGTCAAAGCCAGAATATCTACAGACATTTTGGTACAGGATAGAGAGAAAAAATGATTTTGATTCTAATATATTTTCACCTATGTTACAATGGCGGCTTTTCTGCGGAGAGATGATGTTGGGGAATAATAATATAAAGAAGAAAAAGGACAATAATAATTCATGAAAATAACAAAAACATCTATATAGAAATTCTAAATATATGAAACAAAACGAATATGGAAGCAACAAATACAATAGCAACATCAACAACAACAGAAATAGTATCAGCACCATCTAACTACTGCCATAACAACAATAACAGCAACATTGACAAGAAGCAGAAGGAATGAAGGCAAATGTGATGGGGAAGGATAATGGATTTTTAGATATTTTAAACAATGGCAAGAAACATAATTAAATTATGCTCACAAAGTTATCTTTTAAATGGGTTTTATTTTTACTTTCAGTTTATTTTGAATCAATATTCCCACTATAGAGGCATTTATTGCTGTGTAGAAGAACGTAACAAGGTCTAAAAATACTGGACCTAACGGATAAAGAGAGAGAATAGTGATGGAGAGAGAGAAAGAGATGAATACAAAGAAAGAGAATATAAGAGAGAGAGAGAGAGAGAGAGAGAGAGAGAGAGAGAGAGAGAGAGAGAGGCGTAGAGGAAGAAACGATAAGTATATAGAGAGGGTTATGCTGAAGTTAGATATCGTAGAAGATAGAGAAAGGGATTGCGAGTTTGAGAGAGAGAGAGAGAGAGAGAGAGAGAGAGAGAAAGAGGCTTAGAGATATTCACACACACACACATACACACGCATATATATATATATATATATATATATATATATATATATATACACACAATCATACAAAAAAACCACCTTTTTGGTATTTATTTTTACTCGCATATATATATATACATATATATATACTTTGTAAAGAGAGATAGTATGAGAGAGAAATGGAGGGGAGATGGAAGAAGAAAGATGGGCGAGTTAAATTAAAAAAGACAGAAAAATTAAGAGAGATACAGAAGGGAAGGCAAAAACGAACGCATACATATTCACACAAGCACAGATAGACACACACAAGATTTATATATACAGAGAGAGAGAGAGAGAGAGAGAGAGAGAGAGGGAGAGAGAGAGAGAGAGAGAGAGAGAGAGAGAGAGAGAGAGAGAGAGAGAGAGAGAGAGAGAGAGAGAGAGAGAGAAACAGTGAGGAATGAAGGTTTACGATAAAAAGACACGAGAAGAGAAAATATGGAGAGAGAAAAAGAAGCGGATGATGAACAGAATGAAAGAGTGGACAAAGTTCGTTGATGGAATGACGTAGGAAGTTCCATATTAACAACAATGGAAGCTGACGGTTAGTGCAGTATATGTTTACCTTAAAATGATAGTAATGTATATAATCAGATATATCTCTCATGTGTATAGAACAACGCATGTAGACATAACTCGCATCGCACACTCATTAATGAGAATGCATACATGTAGATGATGATGATGATGATGATGATGATGATGATAAGGATGAGGTTGATGATCATGATAATGATGATGATGTTGGTTTTATATATATATATATATATATATATATATATATATATATATATATATATATATATATATATATATATATATATGTATATATATATATATATATATATATATATATATATATATATATATATATATATATATATATATATATATATATATATATATACATATATATATATATATGTGTGTGTGTGTGTGGGGTATATATATATATATATATATATATATATATATATATATATATATATATATATATATGTATGTATGTATGTATTTGTGTGTTTGTGCTTGTCCCCACAATCACCATCGGTTGACAACGAACATTAGTATGTTTGCGTCCTCGTACTGTAGCGGTACGACAAGAGAGACCGATATAATAACTACCAGGCTTACAAAGGATTAGTTCTGGGGACGATTAGTGCGACTAATGGTGGTGCAACCACATGGCCGCCTGAGACAAGTAACAGGGTATATATATACTCGTATACTTGTTTAGAGAAACATAAAATCGAACATTTTTGAGCAGGGACAAACGCAATGAAATATAAATTCCCTCAACCAGAAAAGAGACAGAAATGAGAAACAACATTTTTATATATCAATAAGTATATATGAGAATGCAATTATATCTGCATGCTTATGCACAGAGATGAAGAGAAAGAGAGTGAGTGAAAGAGAGAGAGAGAGAGGAAATAAATAAGAAGGAGAGGAAACATTATACACAGCAGCAGATAAAACGCAGACGATATTGAAAAGACACAAATATGCATTTCAATTTCCCCTCATCAGCTGACAAATGAACTACATAATGATTTCGGAACAAAGAAGACTGTGAAAGAACAGTGACATCAAATTGCCGACAGCAAATTTTAGAGAAGAGTGAAACTGTTCACGTTGGAACTATTCGTCACTAAATAGAAGACAACATGGAAGAATAGCTGCAACGAGATGCAACAAACAAAATTTCACTGTCCTCTTCGATTTTTCCCTGATGATGCTGCAACATAATTTTAGGGATAAGTTTGTACAAAGCACTGACACAAATGTCTGGCGTGTAAGGTTTAATAAACCAAAGCAATGACAACTGGAAAAAGGAATCTCCAACACTGGTGATGGTGATTGTGTGATGAGTAATGTGTCACTTTTAGTGACGCATGCCAGTCTTTCAGGGATATCAATTGCTTGCTGACTGCTGTTGAATGGTGGCTAACATGTTGCATTTAATAGAAAACAAATCCGGTTGATCTAGACTAGTGGTTCCCAAACGTTCGGGATGCCGCCCTCTAAACACCCACGCTACATTTCTAGCGTGTCCACCCCAACCAACCATCACATACAGATCTCTTTCTCAAGCACACTCAAAGCAACTGTATTTAACAAATAAAACTTAACCTAATGAATCAATTATTTGGTTGTTTTTACATGAATCTCTACTGCATAATCGTCCCACTTTTCGTCAACTCCCCCATGGAAATTCCCAATGGCCACAGGCATGCAATACAGCCCATTTTCGGAACCACTGATCTAGGCTGAAATTCTGGTAACATTATGATTTCTGTAGAGTATATGTAGTGGTATTAAGAGCCAGCTACTTTACATTATTAGCAAGAGAGAATATTAGCAGAATTTTAGTTTCCTTGTTGATGAAGGTTGGGGAATTTTCTATGCAAGTAGTTTCATACAAATTTAATAGAAATACATCAGCTGTAAGCAATATGTGAATAAGGTATGAAGGAGTGGATACATTTAATAAATATTCTCTTGACTCCATTCTCTCGAAGTCTCCTATAGTTATTCTTGCTTAGAAACCGCTGGTGGAAGCATTCCTTTCTAGTCCACTGCTTTCAAATATAGTAGAATCCCTTCTTTCTTCTGGCGATTTGTTCCGGCAGTTGATGCTTGAGGCCAGGGCGCAATATAACGCTCTTCTTCGGTTTGTATTTAGGTTTACACTTTTGTTTTTTACATTATTTACATTTGATGGATATTTATCCTCATCTTGTGTGTTGTTAGCTCACCGTTTCGGCTGATATACACTCCAGCCTTCATCAGGTGTCTTGAGGAAATTTCGAACCTGGATTCTCATTCATAAGGTATTTTCTATGTTATTATTATTATTATTGTTCAGTAGATTTATTTTTATAACGTGCTTTCACTTCACTACCGAGCGCAGCTCTGTGTGCCTTGGGTATGTGCTGTGGTTTGCTGTGATGCTCCTATGGTTACTGTATTGAAAGTGTTTTGCGTAGGATGTGTGTAGTGCCCACTAGTGCAATTTTCTGTATGTCATATATATTTGTAAGTCCTGGTGTTTTTTGTTATGTATTTGTCTGAAATTTTTTTATTATACCTAAGGCACCTACTATGATAGGAATTGTTTCTGTTTTTAGATTCCACATTCGAGTTACCTCTATTTCCAGGTCTTTGTATTTTGAAAGTTTTTCCATTTCTTTTTTGGGAAACGTTGTCATCTGCTGGTATTGATACATCAATTAGAAAGCATTTTTATTATTATTATTATTATTATTATTATTATTATTATTATTATTATTATTATTATTATTATTATTATTATTATTATTATGCCCACAGGCATATGGCGTAGTGGTTAAGCGCGCGGCCTGATAACCCCAAGATTCCGAGTTGGATTCCAAGCAATGACCTGAATGATAATAATAATAATAATAATAATAATAATTACAACAACATAGAAAAACATATTAGGAATGAGAAACCAGGTTCGAAATTTCCCCAAGACACCTCATGAAGGCTGCAGGGTATATCAGCTGAAACGTTGTGTTAACAGCAAACAAGATGAGTACAAATATCCCTCAAATGTAAATAATGTAAATAATGTACATAATTCCTCATCTCTTAAATACATAACTCTACTTTTTTACTTCAAATCCAAGAAAAGAGGGGATTGTTTCTAGAAGTCAGGAATGTATTCAACGATTGAGTACTTCTAAATACGATAATTAAGACTGTTTGTTAAATTTAGTTGGTTAATATCAGAATTGGTAACTTTTAATGATGTCCTTGGGTAAATGTCACACTGTTCACCAGTTTATATATGTATATGTGTTTATACATGTATATAGTTAGGCGTAGGAGCTGCTGTGTGGTAAGCAACTTGCTTACCAACCACATGGTCCCGTGTTTAGTCGCACTGCGTGGCACCTTGGGAAAGTGTCTTCTACTATAGCCTAGGGCCGACCAAAGCCTTATGAGTGGATTTAGTAGGCGGAAACTGAAAGATGCGCGTCGCATATACATATATATATATATATGTACGTATGTATGTTTGTGTGTCTGTGTCTGTCCCTTCAGCATGGCTTCACAACCGATGCTGGTGCGTTTACGACACCGTAACATAGCGGTTCGGCAAAAGAGACCGATACAATAAGTACCAGGCTTGGAGCCGATTGAGTCGACTACAGGCGGGCGGTGCTCAAGCATCGCTGCAGTTAAATGACTGAAATAAATGAAAGAGAAATGTCATACACACACATGCATATTATGCACATATGCATGTATGTATATGCACAGAAACGTGCATTTACGTCTGTATATTAATGTGTTTTGATCAAGGTTTCAGTAAGCCATCTGCCATCCTAATTTTGCTTCTTGTGTAAATGTACCAAACGTTCCCCCCGACAGTGATATTGTAGCCTTTATGTATGTTTGCTATAATCACCTCTACGTCTTCATTTCAATAAAACAAATTACCAGCTTGTCAAAACATCACTGAATGAACTGTATTTTTATACTCAATGAACTTGTGTAATTTCTGTGATATATTCTGATACTTACCAATGCCTGGCATTGATCCGAAAATAATTCAGTGTTCCTTGAAAAGTAAGATGATTAGAAATCACTGCTAGAATCAAATATCGTATGTCTTCTCTATGTGATTTCAAGAAGTGCTTTTCTTTTCCTTCATCTTCTCAAAAAATAGAAGCAGAACTGATTCGGTTGATTAAGGGCATTATTGATTTTAGATTATTACACAACATATCGATCAGAATTGCAAGCACACAAACACAATTTGTTCAGTTTCTTTTTTTCGAGTAGATGTATACAATCAAGTTAAACTCAAAGATAACTGGTACTGTATTATACTATTTGTGAATGGTTAATGATGGAGTAACATCTAGTTTGATGTGTAATTTTGCTGGGGTTTCGACTCGTGTTTATGTCATCAGTGAATGATTTGGCATTAATAAATCATTAAATCGTTATGGATGCACAGTATACTCACTGCCGTCCAATTTTCTAGAAAACGAATCCTGTTAATCTGAATTAATACGATAAACGTACATAGAAAAGCTGTACATACTCTAGACTGCGTTGCATTATGTCTTAAATAACGATGATGAGAAACAAGCCCCAAAATAGTCACGTGCGAAACGTCAGATGAATCAGCTATTAAAAACAATTGAATAACCTACACAAACTGTGTCGTGTAAGGGCTCTATTTGGACGGCTAGAAAGAGCAGCCAAATCTAGTTCAAATCAGATACATTAAAAAAAGGAAACATGCATTACGTAACGCTCAGCTAGGACTGTTACGTCAGTATAGTCAGTATACAATTCAGACGATATTCTGATGTTGGTTTGTTTTTGATCAAATCTCTAGCTGCACAGACGAAAGGAGCAGCATGTCAGATACGGATATTGGCCAAGAAATGAAGAAGATCGACATGAACAGGAGGTATTTAAAAGAGGATCTGTCTTGAGGTTAAACATCAGTTACAGCAATACTGACGGAAGTGTTGACTCAACACACCTTCTTCATGTTCTATCAACGAGCTAAAAATGGCAGCAAAATCCCATTCAAATCCAATATTATGACATTAATTGAAAGATGTACACAATTGTTATGTATGAAACTGACGAAGCCGGAATGGAAACGACATGAACAACCTTGTTCATACTTCTACACAGTCAGTACATTTCAAACACATAGAAATATTAACAAAATCTACGTAAATATTAAATAAATCTTCGATCAGTGTTCCAAACGTGACCGTCCCATATTGCTTGGTTTCAGACATTAATTCCCCACTTCTACATTTTCGAAGATACACTTGCTTTAACTAATATTTCGAAAGTTTGATTTTAAAAGTAATCTGGCTGTCATTTCCAGCACTTTTATAGACTAGAAAAGCGCTTGATGGTTCCAATTCGTATAGTTATTATGATATAGCCACTGGTCAGTGGTAATGATGCAGACCTGTGTTCAAAAAACATCCCACACGTTTCTATCTTTCATTTGACAAGTGTTCATCTGGGACCAGATGTATTCCCTACTTTTCAAGAGGTCATGTCCCCCTCCTTTGACAAACATTTCATCAACAGCTATCCAAACAATAGTTTCCAAAGAAAACAAATCTCTTTCATCTTCATCCAATAACACCTTCCGTCTTGTTATGTAAAAACCGTCCTTCCTTCTCGAGTCACAGAGACTCATTAGGTCCGGTTTCCCGGTTTCCACGGCTTACATGTTCCCCCACCTGGACACTTTTGCCAGCTGAGCGGACTGGAGTAACGATAAATGAAGGGTTTTGCTCAAGAACATAACGCGTTGCCTGGTCCTGGAATGGAAATTACAATCTTAAGATCACGATTCCAACACCCCAGCCAGTAAGCCACGCACCTCCATTGTCTTATCTGATTTGAATTAAAGTCGACTGCTGTTTCTAGCGATCCATATCTCTGCCTATTACCTTGCTGAGTTTCTGCTCGCTGGTGAAAGTCGTTTCAACTGTATTAACCGCTGTTAGTCTACAATCAACTAAAATTTGAGTGATGAAATAATCCTGGCAACTAGACATATTAATTGGGCGACTATGGTGCAATGCACAACTTGACTGCGATTTTGTTTAATACGGATAAAAATGTAAACATTTTGCTGTAGATTTAGAGTTTAGGACAGTATTCCACCATTGTTTGATCAGGTCACCAACTTCACAGAAAGGCATTTTACATACAAAAATAAGTAAATAAATTAATTAATCAATTATTAATAATACTTTTTACTCTTTTATTCTTTTACTTGTTTCCGTCATCTCACTGCAGCCATGCTGGAGCACCGACTTTAGTCGAGCAAATCGACCCCAGGATTAATTCCTTGTAAACCTAGTACTTATTCTATCGGTCTTTTTTGCCGAACCACTAAGTTTCGGGGACGTAAACACACCAACATCGGTTGTCAAGTGATGTTGGGGGGGACAAACACAGACACACAAACACACACACACACACACACACACACACACACACACATATACGTATATATATATATATATATATATATATATATATATATATATACATATATATGACGGGCTTCTTTCAGTTTCCGTCTACCAAATCCACTCACAAAGCTTTGGTTAGTCCGAGGCTATAGTAGAAGACAGTTGCCCAAGGTGCCACGCAGTGGGACTGAACCCAGAACCATGTAGTTGTTAAGCAAGCTACTTACCACACACCCACTCCTGCGCCTAACAATAATTTTAAAGAAAGAGAATTGATTTTTGCCCAGTGGTGCTTTATCAATATCTTTATTACTATCTCATCCGCACTAAATACATTTTTCGATATCTGATTGGTCTAATGATCCCGAAGTTGATATTTCATAGAAATTACCAAAGACGAAGTCTTTACGAAAATATGTTTAGAATATAGCAATTATTTCTACGTTACGTAACTTATTTCTAATAAAAGTCACAAATTCTCTAAACACACAGCTGATCCAAGATTCATCACCGCTTTGACATCACGAAATTCCCCCAAGAGTTCGCTGTTCAGGTTAATAACCACGGAGGTAGTACCTATTGAAGAGTATTCTATGTTACAATAGTAGAACAATATGTGTAACTCCAAAATAAGACGCTATTATATTTCTGTGTTTATTAAAGGATACAGCATTTTATATAATGCTACCTCAAAAATAATCAACATTAATTATATAACGTCCAGTGTTACTTAAAGGTTTGTCGTAATTAAAATTAACCTACTCGAAAAACGAATGCGACTCACTCAATTTCAATATTCTCGTCTTTGTGGAGTTTAAACAGTGTGTCTGTGTGAGAAAAGAATAATTATGTTAAAATTTAATTTCCTATAAAGCTGAACGTTCCCAGATTGTAAAGAAATAATTTAGATAAATATTTTAATGTGTGCTGAAAAAATCTCGGCTATATATTTATGTGCGGTGGGAGTGTGTGTAAAAACATACGCATATTTATATATACACACATACACACTAATATAGGTATACTCACAAACACTCTTTTGTATATGTGTGTACACGCGTGTGTATGAGCATTGCGTTATTTAACCAATCAATACACTGATAGGAATTTAATTTTTAAATAGAATCTCATTACCAATTAATACATTAAATTTAATTGTAAGAAACAGAATCGGCAACAAAAACAACAACAACTACAACAAAAACAACATTAGCAACAACATTAAAGAATAGAATATAAATTTAACACGTATATATCAAAACGATAATCACGTGACTATTTTATTATTCAACGCGTTGTATTTATCATGAGAATATATGATTAAAAAAATAATTATCAAATAATACATCAATTTACGCGATGGTTTTTGATGAAAATCACGATATATTTTCTATGAATAATTCTTTGAATTGAAATTGGTGACTACAGTAGAGGGAAGAAAAAAATAATATTACTTATTTCGAAAAAGATGCCGACTGACAGAGAAATCTGTGGGGATTTTTCGATTCTTATCATGTCACTTTTAACGTGTTATACTCCAGAACAAGGGAAGTTAACTCTGTATAGCTTTAATTAACTGTAAATAAGAACTCTTTGTGGTCATCCAAAGACGAGCTTTCAAGAGTCAATAGATACAACTAATGATAGTGTGCGTTCTTGACAATCTCTAATACGTGGGTAACTTGTGAGTGTCTCGGCTGTGTTGAATTTCTGGATCGGTTATATTTTTAAGGCAACGATAAGATCAATGCTTGATCTATCGAATACTCTCATGAATTTTGTGGTTGAGTGTTCTATATATAATGTGTTAATCTCTCTCTGTTTCTTTCTCTGTCTCCCCTTTTCTCTCTCTCTCTCTCTCTCTCTCTCTCTCTCTCTCTCTCTCTCTCTCTCTCTCTATATATATATATATATATATATATATATATATATATATATATATATATATATATATATATATATATATATATATATATATATATATATATATATATATATATATATATATATATATATATATATATATATATATATATATATATATATATATATATATATATATATATATATATATATATATATATATATATACTGTTCTGTCTCGGGAGACTCATTCTCTTATAGTGCCTTATAATTTAACACAGTCACCGGTAAAATTTCCACGCTTTTACTTATTTATTTATTTTGGGAAATTTTCTTTGCTTCTTACAACTATTTCCATAGTTGTTGACTCTGTCCGTTATTCAAGCAGCGTTCTTTTTGTTTGCTTGTGCCCATGTGTGTTGGTCAGTGTGTGCGCGCATACACACACATATATATATATATATATATATGAATGTGTGTATGAATGTGTGTATGCAAGCATGCATGCAAATGTCTGTATACATGTATGTGTGTGTGTATGTATGTACCTTTATATGTATTTATTCTGCATATTCATGTCTTTGTGTGTTGAATTTTGCGTGTGATTATGTGTGTGTGTGTTTACATATATACATGTATATATATATATATATATATATATATATATATATATATATATATATATATATATATATATATGTATGCATATATTATCTCTTACCAAACTTTAGTACTGCTACTACTCTGTGTGTATGTGTATATATATATATATATACACACAGACACACACAGAGTAGTAGCAGCACTAAACAGTGGTAAGAGATAATATGTGTTAAATAATGAAACATTAAAAGAGAATAACTCTCTCGAGACAGAACAGAATATGTTTCAATAAACAAACTCACATAAAGAATCTTGCAAACCAAATCCAAAAACGAAATATATATATATATATATATATATATATATATATATATATATATATATATATATATATATATATATATATATATATATATATATATATATATATATATATATATATATATATATATATGTATATATATATATATATATATATATATATATATATATATATATATATATATATATATATATATATATATATATATATATATATATATATATATATATATATGTGTGTATATATATATATATATGTGTGTATATATATGTATATATATATATATATATATATATATATATATATATATATATATATATATATATATATATATATATATATATATATATATATATATATATATATATATATATATATATATTTATATATATATATATATATATATACATATATATATATATATATATATATATATATATATATATATATATATATATATATATATATATATATATATATATATATATATGCATATGCACATATATTTATATACGTATGTATGTATCTGTCTGTGTGTGCGGCTTCATGTTTCTAACACCACGTCTGTCTAAATGTCAGCTCGTTTACTTACCTGTCTATTTCATATCTGTGCATATGTGTTTCTATAAGTGTATATATGTACACACACAAACACACACGCGCACACACCGAGTAATAGCTGTACTAAACACCGGTAAGAGATAAACGAACTTTTGATTAAATATATTAGACATATACATAGTACTATAAAGTTCATATATATATATATATACAGAGAGAATGAGAGAGAGACAGAGAGAGAAGAGAGAGGAGAGAGGGGGGAAGATGGAGAGAGAAAGAAAAGAAATAAATAGATAGATAGATAGAGAGAGATAAACAGATAAATAGAGAGATAGAGAGATAGATGCGTAACTTTTTTATTGACCACCCAAGGTTGAACACAGAGAGGACAAATAGAAATGCAGAGGGGGAAAAGGGGGTAAAAGAGAAAAAAAAGTAAAATTCTGATCAAAAGGTGTCGCAAAAAAAAAACAAAAACAAAAAAAAGCGATCAAAGGTATCGTGTATCACAGAAGATATTTTTTTAAACGTAAGAAGCATGATTAGCTTCATCCGTCGTAAGAAAAGCCTACCGAAAAGACCATGGTAGCCTCACGTAGGGAGGGAATAGCGACATGAGAGGAAAGAGCTCTCTCTCTCTCTCTCTCTCTCTCGCTTTTTTCGATTTACAAGATCATGCTCAAATTGGTTTCGTCAGTCGCAAGCACTATCTTTGCTACATTCACCCGACTTCTTTTTTAAAACTTTCACGAGACAAAAGCTGCCTCTTCATTCTCAACTTCCTTTTCAAGTGGTACATGAAAAAGTTGAACAGCGATTGGCTAGAGAGGTAAGTGCTTGTATCTAATTCTTTCACTCGAGTCCACCTCATACATTCTTTCACCATGGCCACCAGTACGATGAAGACTGCCTTGCCTTCCCGGTGAGGGAAGGTTGCGGAGAAATCAACAGGATAGACTCGGCCGACGGGTGGACTCGTCCCACACGTGACAGCAGCCGTTCGGCATAAGCCCAGGGGTCCGAAATGGTGGGACACTGCACGAGTGCATGTAGAACGGTTTCGTCGCCCTTGCCGCATCTCGGGCAAGTCGGCCCGCTGCGTCGCGAACCATGCCTGTAGTTCTTATCCCGAACAGGTAATACTTCTCGATAGCACTGCCAGGCCAAGGATAGATAGATAGAGAGAGAGAGAGAGACAGAGAGAGAGAGAGACAGAGAGAGAGAGTGATATATATATATATATATATATATATATATATAGAGAGAGAGAGAGAGAGAGAGAGATTTAATCAAAAGATTAAATGTGGTACTTAAAATGTTTGAGGCACCAGAATTTGGTAGGATAAAAACCAGAAACAAGATCAAGAGATTTGGTGAATCAAATTTGAACGTACTCCTCAGCTGCATAATGGAATTTCATTTTAGAAAGTCATTTTGAAGATGTTTGCAAAAAACAAGAGTAAGAGAAGAAAACATACCATCTCGACTATGCTGCTGTTTCACAGACTTTCTAAAATGAAATTCCATTCTGCAGCTGAGGAGTACATTTTCAGTGTACATTTTGTGGTGTTCTCACTACATGAATAAATGGAGCTTGTACGAAACGTACGTACTGCTATAACCTATTGAATTTTTGTTGCTTATCTTCAAATTATATATATATATATATATATATATATATATATATATATATATATATATATATATATAGAGAGAGAGAGAGAGAGAGAGAGAGAGAGAGAGAGAGAGAGAGAGATAGATAGATAGATAGATAGATAGATAGATAGATAGATAGATAGATAGATAGATATGCTGCCATACTCCTACCGGTGCATATTGCCTAATAAACCTCTGACGGAGTATTACATAACACGTTATTGAATTATCTGATATAATTTCGCATGTTATTACATGTCAAGTTGTTTGACGCAAGGTGTTGATAATAATAAATATTTTGCTACTGAAATATGTGTAATTCTACCTAAAATATCTAATCATTTCATCTTTATTACATGCATATACTTACATACATACATACATACATGTACGCACATACAAGTATACATGCATACACACATATCCATACATACATACATATTATGTGATTGTTTGTTAGAAGAATATCTGTTAGGAAGTATCTTACGTTTCACCTACACGCAGAACTTCCTAACTGATACAACCAAATGACATTAGTGTGATGGTGAATAAATAATATAAAAAAACGTTCCCCAAACCCCGTTATGATATATACTTACTCTGCAAAATGCATTTCTCAGAATTTTCGACTATTTTCAACATACTCGACACATATATCTCGATTCGGATTTGGAATACTGGAAAAAACAGATGTGCTTTCAAGTGGACACAGCTTGGATTCTAACCCTATGAACATAATGCACAGACACACACTCGCGCTCAAGTGTATTTAGGCATGTATGTGTATGTATGTAATGTATGTATGCATGTATGTATGCATGTATGTATGTGTGGGTGTATCTATGTGTGTAAGGATGGATGTAAGTATGTATGTCATTGTTCAATTTTATTTCAGGATTTCTTGGCAATGGAGAAAGAGCCGGTTTCTAACCTAGATTCAAGGCTTCTTCACTGGAATTTCGCCATCAACAACGGGATATTTTTATTTGTATGTATGTATGTATGTATGTATATATGTATGCATGTATGTATGTATGTATGCATTTACGTATGTATGCATGTATGTATGTATGCATGCATGTATGTATGTATATATGGATATGTACAGATTTGTATGTTTTGCTTTGTATATGTATTTTATGCATATAGTTAACTACCAAGACATGTTCATATATATTCAAATGATATATATCTAAATATATATTTATATACATATTTAAATTATCTAAATTTGAATTATAGTTCATATATATTTAAATGATAAACCCCTGGAAAGTTTTGCAGATGTTTTACGGTTCCAGTGATGTATTGGATTTGTATTCATCGAATTAGCTTTCTCCTTTCTGCTTTTGAGAAGCCCAATTTCTCAAGATTGTTATTTAGACAGCGGTATGTATGTATGTAGCGCTGACATGCAGTGTCTGCGCAAGACCCTGCCTCAGGGACTCAAGAGTCATCTTCGTAGTGATAAAACGAGACTGATGATTGACAACCAGGCCGCTGGTGGTGGTGCTACACACCATACTAATCATATCTGTCGGGCATGTAGAGGGGAAAGTGATTCGGCTGGAGGACTTAAACGACATGCATACGTACATGAAGCCCAGTTACAACCACAGCCGGCTACTGACGGTAAAGGTTTTAGCTGCCAATTCTGTACAAGTCGTTGTATATCTTTAGCATGGTTAAGAAGTCACATTCGATCACAGCACCGTTAACAGTTAAGCCTGGTGCAATGGCAATACCCGATAACGAGGGGGCAGCCATCATGTATGTATGTGGAAAAAGAAAGAGAGGGAGAATATATATATGTTTATATACGTATATATATATATATATATATATATATATATATATATATATATATATATATATATATATATATATATATATATATATATATATATATATTATATTATATTATATTTCTCGCTCAGTGAATGTTTAAACTCACTGCAATGAATCTGAGAGTTGCAAGATAGAGAGATGGCTTCTGCTGTACCTATTTTTACCCCACCATGGTACACCTCATACTAACCTATGATCAAATCCATACTATCAGCGATGTTTGCATTTACCATTCAGGGTTATTCGCGAATCAGAGCTATGGCTGAGTGTTTTTTTCGGAAGAGAATGCTCTACTAACTTGTCTGGCATCACTTCATGTGTCTTTCATGAGAACAATGTACTTGTGGTGCATTTGTCTTTGTAACTGTGTGAGATTTTGGTTTGCGTGTTCGTGTCTAAACGAATGTGCGCATGTGTATATGTGTATGATGTGGTGTGTCCTTGCTGTGTAGGATAGACGAATGCATTTGGTTGATGGTGGTATCTACTCACAAAATCACCAGCAAAAATTATGGTGGTTGTGGTGGTGGTGGTGGTGGTGGTCGTCGTCGTCGTCGTCGTCGTCGTCGTGGTTGTGATGATGGTGATGGTGATGATGATGATGATGACGATGATGATGATGATGATGATGATGACGATCATGATCAGGCTGGAGGTGATGTTAATAACGATGATGATATATTAATAATGATGGTGATAATAATGGTTTCTCACTCTGTCAGTTTTGAGAGATTAAACCGTTTCCTTTGAATCCAGTACTTGAATAGTACTTCATTTTATCGACCTCGAATGGTGGAAAGAGAAAGGTAATATCAGCAGGATTTGAACTCAGAAATTAAAGAGCCGAAACAAAATCTTTAAAGAATTCTTTTTTTTTTTACCTACTCTGAAACGATTCTGACATCTCATTTTCTTTAAGGTAATGTTATTGGATTTAGACAGAAGGCGAACACTGTTGATGAGAGAGGAGCGCAGGCGATCACATCAAGTGCAGTACTTGTCTAGTTCTTTATTTCATCGATTCTCAACGGATGATAGGTAAATTTGGTATGGGGAAGACTTGAAATCAAAACGTAACGAACCAGAACAGACACCGCACAGAATCTTGTCCAACGCTCTTAGCAATTTTGCCAGCTCACCACCCTTGCTCATGCTGCTAATAATGATAACAGATGATGATGATGATGATGCATTGTTGTTTTGATGTAGTTTTTGTTGTTTTTGCTGCTGCTGCTGCTGTTGCTGTTGTCATTGTTGTTGCAGATGGGAAATATCTCGTGAGAGTAATAGACTAATATCAGCTTCAGCAACATTAATCTATCTCCCTGTGTTTAGCTTGTCCCTTTGTGTGTTATTGCCTTTTAATTGAAGAGCGTCTTTTCGTTTACGGCCGAAGTCATGTGATTGACAGTAAACTAATCTGAAACACATCAAATGTGAGAACAACGGAGGAAATGAAACTATAATCCAACCAAGAAATAACAGCATCAAAGGCAGGAAATAAATGTCAGATTTCTTGAAATGAAGACTCTGTGTCTTCAAATAAATACTTGACATGTATCTCCATTCCGCGCAATACGACTTTTATGAATGTTATTCCGCTTTCTTCATAACATGGAATCGAGAACACATCTTTTTCTGTTTATGTTTGTCAACAAACAAAGGGCAGTTTTCCGCCATCTTCGATTGTTATGAAAGAATACAAGAAATGTAGTCGCGAATCTTCTTAAAAGATCTAAAGACTAGGTGACAATGTTAAAGCAGTTTTCGATAATTTTACAACTCATGAAAACGTAGATTTCACCGAACAGCTTCCGCACAGTTTCCATCCAATGACCGAGATATTCAACGAAATGCATGGGCGTTTAAAGAAAATGTCCAACAATATTTACAATGTAATGGAATATTGGAGCATTAATCACGAACATATGTTCTGGAATCATTTTTTAAGCAGATCATACGAGAAACACGGAACTGATGCGAGGGATTTTCTTTGAAACTTTATCCCAAACAATATATATCGAATGGTGATGATAATGATGATGATGATGATGATGATGATGATGATGATGATGATGATGATGATGATGATGATGGTGATGATAATAATAATAATAATAATAATAATAATAATAATAATAATAATAATAATAATAATAATAATAATAATAATAATAGAAAGATCAGGTGCATAACAGACTGGACCTAGCGGTGGGGGACGAGGTGCACCACTTATGCTATATAGTTGATGTTGCCCTTTGACCCACGAATAGTCTAGGAAGTCGAAAAGAGAGAGAGATACAACCCTCATAAGTACGAAATAGCTCAGCTATGGACAATGAAGGAGTGAATATAGTGCCAATTACTGTTGGGTCCATGGGAATGGTATCAGAAGGCAACACGGGGAATGCAAAGGGAATTGGGATAGCGTTCCCAGTAGAACTGTTGCAATAGATTTGCCTCCTTGGCACGGCCAGAAGAATCAGGAAAGTATTAAATAGCTGAAAAGAACGGATAGCATGGTACCATAGGCTGCAGTTAGCAGGGCCTACTACACATGTAAGACTCCAGGAACTCCAACAAAACCTGTGAGGAGAAATAATAAAAATAAAAATAATAATAATAATAATAATAATAATAATAATAATAAATGGGGGTTGGGGGGCAATCAATTAGAACGACCCTAGTACACAAATGGTAACTTAATTTATCGACACCGAAAAGATGAAAGGCGTAATCGTTGTCTTCGAAATTTGATCTCAGAATGTAGCGACTGGTAAAATGCCGCTAAACGTTTCGTCCAGCGGGTTAATGAATCTGCCAGCTTCGGTTCCTAACACATGCGCAGAACGTGAAATTTAGTGGACAGAGTTTGTTTAGACGATATAATCAGTCTAATCCTCGACTGGTTCTGATTTTATGGATCCGAAAGAAAGAAAGAAAAATAAAGCTGATCTCGGATGGTTTGAACTCCGAATGTAGAGTCCCAGTGAAAGACAGCATACCGTAGATATACTATAAAACATGCACAAAACAATGTGCCTATATAGTGATAGATTAGCAGACTTGTTAGTGCGTTGAACAAAATGCCATATTGTATTTGTTACAACACTACACTCTGATTTTAGATTCGATCGCTATCAACTTTGTCCTCCATCTTGCTTTGGTCACGAAAATAAACTGCCAACTAAGTCCTCTCAAATTATGGAATCGTTAGTGCGTCGGACAAATTGCCTTGTAGTATTTAAGTCAGTTTTCTATGTTGTAAGTTTATATGCAATGACATTTGGCCTAAGGATATAAGCACAACGACTGGAACAAGGAGATGGCACACTTGTTGAATGGACTACCATTGGACATAATAATAGTTTTTGCTTATAATTCCAAACCTCAGAGAAATTTTGTTGGTGCATATACATGGCGAAACGTGACCTCTTCATGTTTTATACCTACTCTGTCTTGGAAAAAAGGAACATTGTGATTGTTCCAAGCCGATGTATATATGTCTGCTTGCAGATGATTTTGTCGAGGATAAGCGAGAATAGCAAAAAATATTGAAATTACAAATAAAAACACAGCCGTCGAAAATGTCTCATTGAAAGCAAATTATGACCAGAATAATTGGGAAATAAAACAAAGCTTTGTTTCATAATAATTGAATAAACTCTGTAATATATCGAGTATTCATCTCGTGTGCTTACCAAAACATATTCACAAGGAGACTTTAACATACAAGCACGCATACATATAGAGGTGTTTGTTATTATATATAGAGAAAGATACGTAGATACTTGGATAGATTGATAGATAAAAAGATAGATAGATTCATGCATATGTGTGTGTGTGTGTGTGTGTGTGTGTGTATGTGCGTATGTGTGTGTGTATGTACATATATATGTACTTCTGATATGAGCGTGTGTACATGTGTGTATGTATGTATATGTAAATATATATATATATATTTTTTTGCCTCTCTCGGCTGTATATCTTTTTGTTTGTGCTCAACCTCGTGTATCCCTGGAGCAGCAATCCACTCTTTTCTGCGAATGTTGCTAAAACTAATAATTCACTGAAAGAAACAAAGAAAGCAGAAAAAGACCAAGAACAATAATTTGTGTGTGTGTATATGTGTGTTTGTATGTGTATGTATGTGTGTGCGTGTGTATGTATAGCAGAATAAGCAGAAGAAATAATTTTTCTCTGTGCTAAAACAAATTGAAAAACTCAAGGAATCTTGCACGGTTTGTAAGTAAAACTTAAAAACCTTCACATATTAGAAAGTAAGAACAAAACAAAAATGAGAAAAATATTCATTGTCAAGTGAAATTGTGGGGAAAAAAAGGAGAGAAATGCTGCAGAATTTCATGATACTTGGTTAAAAAAAAACAATACGACTGAGGGATGAGATAAGATTTATGAAGAATGAGGGGGAAAGAAGAAAAAGGAATCGAATAAAGAATGCTAAATGATAAATGCGATGAAATAATTATTACTTTTCTTTTTTTTTTTTTTTTGAAAAAATGTATTTCTCCAACAAGTGTTAAATATAAATGTAATATGAGTGAAACAGGAAATATGAGAAAATCTAGCATATTGTACAAGCCGAAAGTATAGAACATAGGCATATATATATAAACTGTACCATTCGTCAGGCAAAACACATAAAGACATATGAAAAGAAACATATAGATATAAAAATGTGTAGACATATACGCACATATATTAGGTTTGTGTGTGTGTGCGCATGAATAATGTATGCATTGCATACATAGGGGTGTTGGTGTGTATAGATATATATACGTAAAGAGAAAGAAGGAGAGAGAGTGAGAGACAGGTGTATTGTTGACAGAAATTTATGGGGAAAAGGAAGAGAAAAGAGTAGAAATGTGATATAGGAAGCGCAAAACAGGAAAGATGAAAGAAGTTAGTGTTTATGTTTGTGTGTATGTATTTATACACAGTGTGTGTGTGTGTGTGTGTGTGTGTGTGTGTGTGTGTGTGTGTGTGTGTGTAAAGGCTTATAGAAAATAAAATAAGTTTACGGTAGAAAAGAAACTGCAGAACACAAGGAAAATCTGGTAGAAATGAGGGAGATCGACGATATTGCTGTGAGAATCAGTGGAAATAAGCTTGGAAATATTCTGAACAGAAAAAAAAATGGTTTACCTTGGAGATTATATGAAGTCAGCGTGTGATAAAAACAGAGAGAGAGAGAGAGAGAGAGAGAGAGAGAGAGAGAGAGAGAGAGAGAGAGAGAGAGAGAGAGATTATGAATAACATGTTAAATCGAATGTTATACAATTGTATGCTCACATGCGCTCAGACGAACACGTAAATGTGATAACGTTTGTGTTTTCGCGTAATTCTTTAAGTCCTGTATTTCTCACAATGGCCTTTCATGCTAGAAGTGTATAGAAATATTATTCATTTAAGCACACATGTTTCTCAATACAAGCATACACACATTCAAATGTGTGTGAGTATGTGTGTGTGAGGCTATGTATGATGTATATACTTATATTGACGCTAAGCCGTCACATCCCAAACACATATACTCTGAGAGCTTGTCGCACACTTTTTCTGATTCTTTTCTGTGCCTATGCAATCACCAGCAGACTAAGACACGCTTCCATTCCATCCCGCCAATATCTTAACCAGTAATTACCGCAAGGCCGAGAGGGGACTGAAGCAGCTCCCTTCTTCACTTTCTTCTCTGTCTTTCCTCTTGGTCTCTCTCTCTCTCCTCTCTCTTCTTTCTCATTGAGGTTGCTTTGTAATCACTTGGGTCTCATTGCTAGATTATCCAAGAAAGATTTTATTGAACACGTGGCTACATTGTCAGCACACAGGTAACCTTTGTATTTTGAGATAGTATAATGGAATTTGACGTAGATTAGGCTAGCTACTGTTTATACCTCGTTCAGAGATTTTTATTGCTCGTTTATATTTTTTTCTAGATCAGTGAATTTTCGTCACTGGAAAAAGGATATATGTACTTGCATTGGGACCCCTTCACATTGAAGATCGGTGATTGTCGTACGCTGACGAAGGGTAAATACCCAGAAACCCAGGTCTGTGCGTATCATATCAGATCGACGATGGGAAGGATGAATTCCCTTTGCGAATACCGACAGGGCACAGAAAGTGTGTCAATAACCAGCTGGAGGAGATGTTCTCCTGGGTCTATAAGCTACAGTAGCATCCACCCTTAGTGGTTAGCCGCTTTTAAGTGGCAAATATACTTCAAGATGAGGACAAATATCCGTCAAATGTAAATAATGTAAATTCTTCCTTGTTTTGAATATATATATTTTTTGTTTTCTTTTCTTTTCGCTATTTCCCTTCTTTACACCGTTTCGCCCGAAATCTTCATCAATAATTTTGACGAACGATTTTGACTAATAAAGAAATCATGATCACCATTATCAGCGTCGTAATCCTCTTGTTCACCGTCACTATCTCCTCCTCTTCATCACCATCGTCATCGTCATCACCAATGTTGTCAATAGCAAAAACAACTAAAACAATGATAAAAGCAAAATAAGACAACAGTGATAATAATGACCATATATATGTTTTTAATTAATGATTCTCCTAATGACCGTTAAAGTAGTCAGACGGTAAAACTGTTAGAGCGTCTGGAAAATGCTTTCAGATATTTCTTCTGATTCATTTACGTTCCGAGTTCAAATTCTACATTCGCTGCGCATTAAATAACTAACCTTTAAATCAATGGGACCGATCAAACCAACTCACCACTTCCCCTACAGCTGCTCACTCAGAGTCAAAATGTGAAAACATTTCAAATCCATCACACCAGCACTTTTCGTCTTGAAGGGCAGCCAATCTCTTCGACCTCAGTACTTGACTGGTACTTTATTTTATCGACACCAAAAGTACGAAATATCCAGATTTGACCTCGGTACGCACTAGAACTTGGAAGTCCCTTTCAATATGTGCGCGACATGGTGATCTCATATCAAGATAAACAGCGCATGACCTCCCAGGTGTGGCTAAGTTAGAATTTTCTTCAGGTCGAGTAGTCCATCCCACTCAAAAGGTCCCTGAATAAGGTATGTTTAAGGATATTGTGAAAAACACCCATGTTTCCAAAGGTGAATTATTCAAACCCCAAAGACTGCTTCTCAACACATGGCTATGATGCTCCTCCACTAGTCCTGCTCGTGATCAGAGATGCACATATCGTCAACCACCAAGGGACATGCGCAATTGGTTAAGGCCAAACAACTGACAAGCAAATCTGTGGTATTAAGCAGAATATTTACTGTAGCCCATCTTTTATACCTAGACAAAACAATGTACATGATAACACTTCCAATCAGTTAAGATCAGAAGCCATGAGAGCCACTTGCCTGGTACTGCAATAGGGCATATTATTATTATTATTATTATTATTATTATTATTATTATTAGAGCGAAAAAGCAGCGCATACCATCAAAATGAAACTGGGGTAAGAATATACGAAACCCAGTATACCCATCATGACTACCGCGGCCAGACTACCTCTATTTAAATGTCTTGGGAGATCCTACTTCTTCGCCTGGGGGCGTCGACACAGCACATATCAAAACAAGCAGCGCATGAACTTGCAGGTGGAGCCCGTAAGAATTTTCTTCAGTTCGAGTAGCCAATCCTGCTCAAATAGTTGCTGAAAAATGATTTTTCAAGTATGTTGTATGAAACACCTATGTTTCCAGAGGTGAATTATTCAAACCGCAAATATGTTCATCTCAACATATGGCTATGATTGTCTAGACCTATTTCTCCTCGTGATAAGAGATGCACATATTGTCAACTCGTCAGCCACCACAGAACATACTTAACTGGTTAAGGTCAAACAACTGACAAGCATATGTTTAGTATTGAGCAGAATGTTTGCTGTGGCTTAACTTTTACTCTAAAACAAAACATGCACACGATACCACTTCCAATCATTTAGGATTAGAAGGCATGAGAGCCAGTGCCCGGTAGTGTAAGCCTAGTATTTATTCTATCGTTCTCTTATGTCGAACCGCTAAGTTACGGGGACGTAAACACACCAGCATCGGTTGTTAAGCGATGTTGGTGGGACAAACATATGCACACATACATATACATATATACATATATACGACGGGCTTCTTTCAGTTTCCATCTACCAAATCCACTCACAAGTCTTTGGCCGGCCCTAGGCTAAAATAGAAGACACTTGCCCAAGGTGCTACGCAGTGGGACTGAACACAGAACGATGTGGTTGGTAAGCAAGCTACTTACCACACAGCCACTTCTATTATCATTGTTATTATTATTATTATTATTATTATTATTATTATTATTATTATTATTATTATTATTATTATTATCATTATTATTATTATTATTATTATCATTATTATTATTATTATTATTATTATTATTATTATTATTATTATTATTATTATTATCATTATTATTATTATCATTATTATTATTTTTATCATAAGCTACCGTGATCGATTTTGCCTTTCATTCTTTCAAGGGCGATGAAAGAAGTACTAGTTGAGTACCAGATCGACGCACTCGACTAGACCCTCCCCCAAAATGTTAAGCCTTATGCTTATTGTAGAAAACGTTAACATTATTATCATGATGATGCTTATTATTGTTATCATTATCATTATTGTTGTTGTTGTTGTTGTTGTTGTTGTTGTTGTCGTCAGTGGTGGTGGTGGTGGGGTGGTTGTTACTATACAGTAATGACTGCAACCAAACAGGAGAAGTACAACACAGCAAACAATCTAGAAGTATTGTTCTTTCACCGTATGGCAAATTACCACAGTGAGCTTTTGTCTAATTTTCTTTCGATTTTATTTGATACTAGTGATTTGGCAGATATGTTAAGTGTTGTTTCATATATTATATGCGATCTACAAATCTCTCTCGTGGCGTCGTGCTTTTATCATCAACAATGATCTCGCACCTATTCCGATATTCCGTTTGCGTAATCTACATACGCATACAAGAATATATAGACAATAATATATATGTAGATACATAAATGCATGTATATAAATATGTAGATATATAAATGCATATATATGTATATATATTTGTGCATGTATATAGTGTGTATGCGCATATTGATATATACATATATATATATATACACATATGTACATATATGTATATAAGTGTGTATATATATATATATATATATATATATATATATATATATATATATATATATACACTTATATACATATATGTACATATGTGTATATATATATATATATATATATATATATATATATATATATGAGGGTACTTACAGAAATAAATGAGTACATAAATCCATACATAGATTATCTGCAAGTTGCCTATTCGAATGTTACATCCGTATCCGTTAATACTACGTTAGATCTGTTTTCATAAAGGTAAAAGGTAGAAAAATCGACGAATAGAATGTACTGCAGCATGGCCATGCAATGGGAATGCAAGCCGGAGCTGGTAATTAAGTTTTGCGCGAAGAAAGTAGAAAGGTATTTCGTTCATTATCATAGTTATTACTGTATATCGACATATGTAACTGTTATCCGCACCTGAACTCCGGATTCAGTTCTGATATCTACAACATTTGTAGGAATATATTGTACATACACATATATTATATACCTATATATATATATATATATATATATATATATATATATATATATATATATATATATATATATATATATATATATATATATACATATATATATATATATACGTAGAGAAAGGTATCTATATATACGGATATACAATTAGTAATATGTATATACCAATATGTGTGCTTGAGTGTATGTGTCTGTATGACTCTGTGTGTTTGGTTTTCTGTTTCTGTGTATGCGAATGTGTATGCAGAACTGGAAGTTCCTTATCTTATTTACTGCCAGCACAAGAGTTATTCTAATAATAATAGTAAGCTGTACATAATACCACATTCTTCATATAATTTCGTTAAAGCATTATATTATTAGAGACATTCTGCAATATTGGAAGAACTGTGATTATGATGTTGAAAAACTGGAACTCTTTGTGAATATGATTTTCGAAGACTTCAAACACGCAATTGGTTCACGGGGCCGCACGTTTGTTGCCATTTTGGTTTTTAATTTATTTCTCTTTTTATAAGTTTTTTCGTTTATTTTTCTCTCTCAAACATTAGATTGGAAAAAGGTCAATAGTATGGATCAGGGTAAGTAGGTCCATTTCATATTTGAATTTGTATACATCAGATTCCATTGCATAGTATCGTGTGAAAGATCATCTTACCCTTATTGAAAATCTGGTAGATCGAATCCAGGCGATGGCAACTTGGTAGACAAGTGTTAGAAGTCCTTCGATTTAAAACTTACACTTATATACGGCTTCCTTTGTAAATACATGAACTGCCTACAACAAATAATTTACTGACACATAGGTCTTTATAACCACACCGGATATCCCTAATTACAGTTAAGTCCCTTACATTAAACCGGCGGTCAGCTACCCGAATTCACAGACACGTGGAAGCCATGCTAATAACTAACTCCGAGACCTCAAATTCAACCAACTTCTATTCTTCATCTACCTCACAATGGGCTTAACGAACTGTGAACCTAACTAAAATATAAGACTTTCGAATCACTGAACGTTTTCTTTTCCGATGTATCCCTCTATCTTTCGCTCTTTTTTCTATTCATGACTTCTTCGTTCTGATGATGTCTACCATTGGCAACGAGGCAAAAATATAAATATATATTTCCCTCATAATGCTACACAGAAACGATCGTAAACTCACTTTTACTCTCACCTTTCTTAATTAATAAAAAAATGGCTTCCTAGCGCAAAAGACACACTTCTTATTGTTATTTTTCCTCCATTTTCTTATCGTCTATATATACATATATACATACTATATGTCAGGGCAAAATATTATACGTACCAGAATTCCAGCAGTACATATTGTGTTTAAAACGATTTTATATTTAAGCTCCTAATTCGCATATAGGATGAGGCGTAACATTGTGAGGAAACATTATCAGAAGAAAAGTGTGCATCACATATTCTATCAGATACTTGTAAAAATACAGGTATATCTACGCAGGAATAGATAGGTATGTATGCACATACTTACACTCTACATAGAAAAAGTACGCAATAAAACCTCACAGTTACTTTTCTAGATTGTAATGCACTTTTGCTTATTTTTGATTCTTCAGTGCAAAGATTCCACTTTATCAACATCTTGTTTGGAATTAATGACCTCCAGTGAAATTTCGACTGAATGGCCATATTATTATCTACAGGGATTTAACTGGCATACAAATAACAATGTACCAACATATATACGTGGATTTCTTTGTGCGTGATTGTGTGTATATATATCTTCACATATACATGTCTTCCTCTCATTCTCCCTAACCCTCTCTCTCTCTCTCTCTCTCTCTCTCTCTCTCTCTCTCTCTCTCTCTCTCTCTCGCTCTCATACATAAATGTATGGTCATACATGTGCGTGTATGTATATATGTGTATTTGGACGTATATATGTATATGCATACATCTAGGAAAATGATTTCTGTAAACATTTCTATATGAATAGCTGGGAGCACATATTTATCTGGTCCAATGTTTTGTCTTGGTAAACATGTCAAACATCGATATTTGATAAGAAATTCTGTAGACTACCTGTGATCTTAGAAAATGCAATTATATGATCAAAGAGACCGATAGACGCTTCGACTTAACATTGTTAACCGGAGACGTGTTTTATCAATCAAAGCGATACATCAGATGTGACAGGCGATTAGAAATTTATTTTCCGTGTTTCGAAATTTCAAATTAAACTCAGTTTTTCTGTTTACGTAACATATACACCTAACATTCTGAATCGAAGTGACGTCCTCCGGCGTATTAAATGGAATCTGGTTATATATTATTCATTGACTAGCTTCTGTTTAAGATATATACACACAAACACATTACACGCGCCATGACATATGAAAACACACACACAAATACACTTATAAATATGTATAGACAACATTACAAATGAAAGAAGGAGAGGAAATGAAACACCAAGCGATTGTTCTACCATCAGTGGAATCGGAGATAATTTCACAAAATCGAGGAAGGATAGGAAGAATATTTAAGAGAAACTTGTTGGTATTTTGTGGTTCTAATAATACATGTCACTGTCTATTGGAACGTATTTCCCTTTGTTTATTTCCGTTTTATTAATACATACATACATACATGCGTGCATGTTTGTATGTATGTTTGTATATATATATATATATATATATATATATATATATATATATATATATATATATATACATATATATATATGAGAAGAACACAGCTATCTCAGCAGCACTTTATTGATTTGAATGCATCCTGTAATTTATCTCTCTCACGCTCACTTTCTCTCTCTATATATATGAGTGTATGTATGTGCGTTTGTGTGTGTGTGTGTGTTTACACACACACACACACACACACACACACACACACACACACACATATATATATATATATATATATATATAGATGAGACTACGTCTAAATGATGGACATTGCCTATTTATTTAAGTAAATTCTAATTTCAGTTGTTTTCGATAGTAATTATGGGTTCCTTCATTGATCTGTTTACTCGCTTGATCGATTGATTGATTGAGCAAGTTGAACGACCTTAAAGAACTAATTTTATCCTCATCGGAGCCATATTGTGTGTGTGTGTGTCTAATATATATATTTATATTTATATGTTTGTGTGCATGTATGTATATATATTTGTATGTATTAAAATATGAAGTAGAAGCTGTTCTTTTATAATAAACATTATCAGTCACATATGCTTAACGCATAAGAGAGCTGCATTTGCCGTAAGCTGCGAAATGGCGTTGCAGAGTATACTTCCTCAAAGCGCTGGCTTTCAAAACACCTGAAAATCATGGACAGGTGTGATTAGATGTGGGTACCTGTAATCTTACCTAGGACTGACGGACAACGATGTTTTGCTGTTTTGTGGATTGTCAATATCGTGCATTGCACAGGACCTGAGCCAACTATTTTCCACAGTCCATGATGTATATGCAAATGGCGTGAAAACTACGTGCAGGTATGTCTGCACGATGAATACGTATGTATAAATTCAAATATGAAGTAAAAACAGCCCTGGTGCAATAATAATCGGTGTCCATCACTCTTACATGCGATTAAGCATCGGATCTTCGATGAGAAGTACTGGAGTTAAAAGAATGTGTAGCTGTGTATTACTTATTAATGCTGGGTATATCAACGAATTGTAATCCCATGAAAGATCAACTGTGCGCAACGTCCTCACTCGTAGACTGATTCATCATGTGCAGTATGTGAAACGGCTTGCAAATCGATTTCTTGTTTGAGGTGACTTATGGCGATTCATATAGGTTCTATCTCGTTAAGTGAACCGATTAATCCAACTGTCTTGTGTGACCTGTGTTTCGAAACATGTTGATCTGCAGTGGAAGGGGATACATATCTGAGAGATCATACACGGAATGTCAGAAGTGACATCGGCATCGAGGAACTCAGAGACATCTGTGAATGTGGAACAATCACCATGCATGTTTGTATGCATGTATGTATGTATATATGTATGCATGCATACATATATATATATATATATATATATATGTGTATTTATATATGTATGTCGGTATGTATTTATGTTTCATGTATATACGCATTCATTTATATGTATTTATGCATCTATGTATGCATATATATGTGAGTCGGTATGCGAATCATGATTGCCAAAGCTACAGCAGTGTAAAAACGGATGATATAAAC